>NW_005054304.1:1682472-1701365 GCF_000277835.1 Geospiza fortis | reverse complement strand
TGAACCTTTCATGTTTTTATGAGCCCAGTTCAACTCTCACTAACAACTAACTTGGATCAGGTCCAACATTTAACTGTAGTTTAGAAAATCTCTTCCATTTGGATAAGGACAAACTGAAAGGACCTCACAAGAGTATATTTTATGTCATTTTATCAATGCAGAATTTTGTCTGCTTATAACCTATTTGAATGCCAGTTATACTTTTGCTATTATTAGTATCTTTAATGTTGCTTTACAAGCTGATGCTTTTTAATAGCAATACTAGTCTACCTAAATAAAATCCAAATAGGAAGGAATATAACAGAATGCAAAAAAGGAAAAAAGCTGAGATTTCACATAACTTTTGTATTGGAGACTTATTTTGAAACATTAGTGTTAGAGAAAATTTCTCTCAAAAAGAAGTAAGCCAGGCTGTCTCAGCTAGCCTTCTCTGAGTCACATAAATATCTTTCTGTAGGTATACCCTCCACTATCCCCCTACAGAGCAGCTACATTAATGGAAGATACACCTGCTCACTGTTGCTGATTAAAGTTTCCCTTTTCCCAAATTCTATTCCTCAGATCTGCCAGATACTGGCAAGTGAGAGCTCCCTAACATGTTTCAGCCAAACTGATCCTAGATAGGCAGCCAAAACATTCTTTAAGTACTTAAACTAACCTGGAAACGATCAGGTGAGCACAAGCACGAGAAACTCTAGCTCTGATATTTTTTACTAATGGTCCTTTACTTCATGCTTCAAAAGCAGAATAATCGTATTGATTTAAATTGTAGAGTATAGCAATTTGTGGCTATTTGAGAATTAAATAAGGAAATTAAAACTGGCCCTTTATTGGATTTGTTTCTGTAGTTGACTCTGCATCTCACAAATGTTACTAATACAGATCAATAGATCAGCAAGTATTTACTTAAAGGGAGACTTTGTAGCTAGCATAAGCAGCCTTTTAACTAATAAAGACTGAGAATAAAAATCACAATCTAAGAGATCTGGGGTTGCTCAAATTCCTTCACAAAGAGAAACTGGGAAAAGAATTCACAGTCCTTTATCATTTAAGGTGCACCAACAATCTGACCAAAGCAACCAAGTGCCCAGCACATTTATGACTTGTGTGAACATGACCTGGATTGTTAAAAACCTGCATTTTTGTTGCCAAGGACATTCTCTTTTCTTGACTAATGGGCTATAGTTTGGCCTCTCCTTAAACCAAAAGGGCTACACCTGAACTTCCAATTAAAGGGTAACAACTGGCAGATGTGAGGGACCATCTAGCAGGAGGTTGATGCTGAGCAGATGGGCTGGGGTGCAGCAACCTTTTCCATCAGCTTTCACCCACTGCTTTTGCAAAGGCACATAATCACCAGGAGCCTGACACTGCCTTTCTTCATGCAGCAGCATGATACTCCCTGCAGAGCACAGGGCTGCTATCATCAAACTGGGACCAGGAACAGGGCTAACTACAGCCTGGCCAGCTCCACAAGCCCACACTGCTCGCTGCTGCTTAATGAGATAACTTCAACAGAGCAAGCAGAGGTTTCCACTCGAGAATGTTTGTACCTCCACTGCAGCGCATTTCCTGTGCAAGTGCCATAAGTGGGAGAAAAATTTGTAAATCAGGTCACTAAAATAATAACTTATGTTAGAAATAAAGCTTTTCCATGTTATTTCAGTTTAAAGCACAGCTTCACAAACATCTGTCTCTGAATAAAGACACGAGGAAATTTGGTGAGGGGTAGGAAGAGATGGGGAGCTCTCCTCAGATACATCCCCTATGTTTTGGAAACATGTCTTCAGATTTTTCTTTCTACAAAGCCTAAAGATCTGCTCTAATGACTAAAACATCATTAATAAGATTAAGAAAATAATACTTCTATTTATTAGAGCAAGAAGAGGTGGGTACTATTTCTGTCATATATTTCTCTGAGCTTGTCTTAACTGCTGAATGGAAGATCTTGTATCTCATATTACATGTTCTGTACCACATAAAAAACTAAGTATGCTTTTATTTGTATAAATGTCCCTCTCTGATTTCTGAGTATTATTGCTACATTTCTGAGTCTAATTACACTTTTTCAAAAATATTACTCTGTAGCAAAGTTAAATTTATCACTTCATGAACAACTTTTATGTCCCCATGTTACAAAATAACACATGTCATATCCTGATGCATCTTCTCAGTACTATACACTATACTGTAAGGTTTTCTTATCCTCCTTCTCATCTCCTCTCTTCTAGGAACAACAAAGTCTTTCCTCATACCAGAGTTCATCCTACATCCATATCATTGTCATAAGCTTTCTCTGTACCCCAGATGGTTTTAGAAACATTACTCTTCCTCATCCCAGGAGTGGAGTCTTGCCAGGAAAAAGCACCAAAAGCAAAGCCTCGGCTGACTTCTTTTTGTATCCTTCCATGTAGGGCACAGATGGTCAGGTTTCCTCAGCCCCTCCCCTTCCTCAGCTGAAAACCCCCGCTCTATGTATGCAAATATTGCCAAAAATCTCACCTCCTTTTCCAACACTTAGGATGGAAACTTCTCTACACTGACTCTATTACAAATACTTTGTTTTGAGTTGCCCACCAAATTCAAGTTTATCAGCATGTTTTCCCATATGGCCCATAAACAGACACAAAAACAAATCAAACACCGTATCCTACCGGGTCTCTCACCAGTACATTCGCTGTATGCGAGTCCTGACCTCGTTACAGGAGAAACAACTTGGATATTTCTTTGCAAGGACACTTCCAATCACAGAATGTAAGTTTCAGTACATAGAGTGAAAAACTGCCATCTCTTTCAAACTTTTTTCTTTCCTCCCTTACCACTAAGCTTATGAAGCAATTTTTACATGTTACTCAAAATTCTTGATACATTTTCAGCAGTATCAGTCCAGGCACAACATTTGCAGAACAGAAAAAGAGAAGACAGATTTAGTGAACACCTGTTAAATGGGGCAGTAGCTCCAGCACAATTGTTTCCCACTTCATTTCACACAGTAATAACTTTAATGTCCTCCACAGACTCGCTTTCAAACACCAGTTCTACAACATCACACAACAAAAGAGCTGAAAGCAAATTTAATTGTCTAGATTGCTTCCAATCATCTTATTTTTGGATAAAAGCAAATATACCTACTTTAGGTTTATTTTTTTTTAACTGTATCTATCACACTGTGTTATATTCAACATGCTATAATCTTCCCCAGCTGCATAATGTTCTCCTCCATGTTTTAATATTTATCTTTTCTATGGTAAATTCTTCTACCTCATTAGGAAATCTGCATACCCCATCACTCTTTACACTCCATACTTTTAATTTAGGCTTTGTTTCCTTTTGACTCTTATACATGTATCTAGGCTTTTCTTACTGTTGTTTAATTTTGCTGTCAGTTAATTTATTGTTGTTTAATTTTGCTGTCAGTTAAAATATTTGTACATTTTAGTTTTATTCCAGCTCACCTTGTTTAGTTTCAGACCCCACTAACACAGACACATTACACATAGGTGTGTAGTGTCCTAACAATTGGAAATTAATTAGAACTATTTTTAGAATGTGATAGGTTATGGCTTTTTTTTAAATGAGAGAACTAGGCTACCCTTATTCAAGGCCTTAAAGTTTTAGAATTACGAAGTGTGGCAAATTCTGACACCAGCTTCTTTAACTATTTTTTTCACAATAGCAAAGACAAACTGTCTATGAGTCCTTTACGTTTTCTTCATTTACTAGCATCTATCCCACTCTCAGAAATTATTGAAATACAAGCATGTGTGGACTTTTAAAAAATAATTCTACACTGTTTGCATTCTTGAAGTCCAGAGTTCGGTTGTAATTTCTATAAAGTAACTTGCATGCAGTTTAAAGCGATGGTAGGAATTGCAGACATAAGGTAAAGAAGGAAACGTTATGGAAAGAACAGACTTTAAAAACTCTGCTTTCTCTTTCTATCTACAAAGATGGAATAGATAGAAAATAGATCAAGGCTTTTGACTAGCAAATGATGATCTGCTACCTAGGTTACTGTTTTCATTGAAAAGGCAAAAAACCAGTTTCATTCCATCATCACATGTATTTTATTATGTATTAACTTTGTCCTACAGATGCATCTCTCTAGTGTATTCCATCATATATATTATGCAAATCCCATCTCCCAATATTAGCCTATTTTGCTGTATTATGAAATCCAAACTGAATGCTTTCAGTGTTCTTACCTTCTGTTCAAAAGCACAGTTTGGGTTCACTTTTAATTACTTCCCTCATATTCTTGAATTTATGTGACTTTCTCTGTATTGTAGTCTTCTTTACAAATTAAATCAATAAAAATTCATATATGAAAATTAATAAAGCCACAATTCCAACAGAATCGGATTTAAATAAACATGAATTTCCGGCCATATTTCTTAGATGGCACTTCAATAAAAATAAGTTACACAGGCAGTCAATTGTACACACGGAAAAATTAGTCTACATTTTTTATTCACAGATTTTCAGATCTTTTATAATAGGCCATATATCACATTCCCTTAGAAATATTTCCTCTTTACTTTTCAAAAATGTCTTGTATTGAATGATTTTTTAATTTTCCCTCCAGAACGCCCACAGATTAGGTTTTTGCCTGCACCAATTTCACCTATTTGTGGTTATGCTTGCATTGATAAGGTTATTCTACATTCATCTTCAGATCTGAATAAAGTGTTTCAGAATGGGTAAAAAAGTCTCATTCCTCCCCTTTCTATGATAATAATCAGACCTGTACATGATATAATTAAATCAAAAGATTGCTCACAATTACCCAGGTTTTTTGATTCTACCCTGCCAACAAATGTTTCTATTTCAAAGACAACAAAGGTATCTAACTTTTGGAAAGTAATTATAAAAGTGGAAAAAATCCTGCACAAACATAGATGATGAAATTGTCACATGTGTGCTGAGCTGGCAGGAGATGACCCTGAGTGGTGCAGGAACACAGATTTACCAATGCACCAAATGCAAAAGCAGACAACTTAAAGCCAGTGCTGGTATTCCACATGGAGAAATTGAAAGGGAAAACCAGACAACGACTAGAACTGCACACTGGAGTCATGGAAGTGCTTCTCCAGGGAAGGAGGAATCCTGCTGCTTCATTCACACACCAGCCTACATTCCCTTCAGCTGTTTAAGAGATCACCTGTGCCCCTCTGCCTAAGTGCACACACAGTGGAGTCCCTGTACTTCCCAGGACTGCCTTGTTTCCATAGATGAGGGGGGGGGGGAAAAAAGTATTAAACAATATAAACCTTTTATACAGATGAAATCCAATATGCCAGCAGACTGGACCTTCCACACCCAACTTTGCTGAAGAATACTATTCCTGACTGGAATTAGACTGCTACATTTCTGAGACTTCTATGGATGAAAATGTTTATTTTGCCTGATACAAGGAACCTTACCTCCTGTACAAAACTTTTTTCATAGTTACATCTTGAATAACCATAAAATGAATGTAGCATGATGCTTTAATATTCACTGGCAATAGCTATGCTTAAACATACAGCTATTTTAATTGCATTAGCATATAGTTATTTTAATTGCATAATGCACATTCGTAGCATAGAAATAAAAGTATTTGTCAGGAAAAGCAAAGCTACAGATTATTTTTATAGCTATCTTTTCTAAAATAATTTATGAAAGTGATTTTTGCTAAAAATTATAATACTTGTAGAGTTAATAGACATCCTCCATTCAGAGGTTATTGTATGGATCTTGTTTTGTATATAGATAATAATCTTCAAAGAAAAGCCACAAGAAATAACCAAATATCAGAAATAGAAATTGAAGTAACAGTTCAGAGTCTGAAAGAGTCTGAAAGTACTGATATTAAAAATTCTCAAGTTCTGCAAACATCCCACATCAACCTGGATTGCTGGAAGCATCTTCATTGGTAAGGGGACACAGCTCCATCTGCATTCCAGCTTTTTAAGACCACATCCAATTCTATGAAGACCAGAATCTCAAAGTAGATGCTGCACACATTACAACTCTGATGTTGCTGGTTAAGCCTGGTTTACATTTTACCCTTCTTTCTGCCCTCTAATGTTTTTAACATATTGAATGAGTCAGCTGTTATCAGGAATACACAACTAATGATCTAGCAATCTATTACTGGTAATCCCCACTTCTAAGCCTTAATTCACATAGACAGTAATGATTTGCTGTAACACTTTTTCAAATACACAGCTGTGGAACCAGGAAAAACATCACAGAGATTTTTCTAAGATAACACACAAAAAATCCAGTACATTCCACGTTCCAGGCTGTAACCCCGTATCTATATTTGACTAATAGCAATAGTTTTAAGAGACTGAAAGTAACAATTTTTTCAAAACCAAGTTTTGTTTTTTCATCCATCTCACAAAGCCTGAAGTTCTGAGCATTGTTGTGTGAGAGTTGGCAGGGGATGCTGCTTTTTCAGTGTAGCCTGGTATAAGGTGGAATTGCTTGTGCTAAAAAGTAATGCCCCATATCAACTGATAATGATCCTCTAAATCTCACTGGAGATTTTTCTTACCTTAGACAGTTCTTAAAACTGATTCATTGTGCCCCACTAAAATTTGTATTGGGGTAAATGACTGCTCTACCCTTCCTTTCCATTATGCTTTTCATGGTTCTGCCATGTTTACTTTTGTGTATGGCATCTTTATGTATTTAAACATTTCATTTGTTTCAGAAAGCATCCCAGCTTCCACGTACTACATTTTCAATTATTTGAAAATTGGATTTCAAAACTTTCAGTCCAGCACAGTAATCTCATCACTTTTCTAATCTGTCTTGCATTTCCCCCAGTACTGAACAAAATGGATAAACTCCAAATCATGAAAGGACTAACTATGCAATAAAGCACTAAAACACTTAAATTAAGATACATTGTGGAAAGCTGTCTTGACAGATCTCAATGACTTCATTATCATTGAAGCAATCTAATTCTCAAAAAGCTGAGGCTCATCAAAGCTGTGTGAAATTCAGTTATTATCTGTTGATTAATAGTTTCAAATTAATTCTTCCCAATTCAGACATCCAACTTTCAATGACAGGACAAAATAGATTACTTTACCATGCAGAACAGAACTTCCTTATTGGGATTTTTAGCTATTCCTAACTATCAGTGGGAAGCATAGGGCTTTTTCCTGGGTTTCACCTGGTCTTTGTAAATGTCTACTTTTTCATGCATGATACAAAAGGCATTTAAAATGTCTATCAGCTTGAATGCAGTAATTATCCCTAGGTCCAAGACATGAAATTAAATTTTTAAAATAGAAAACTGTTCTAAAGGAGAGCACCTAGCATAACTAAGACTGTGAAGTCAAGAAAAGATGCCACGAAAATCTAAATTTTAAAGGTTCTATCTGTTTCTGTGTCTGAAAACTGCTGCTAAAGGTTTTGGAGTTCTGCATCCAAACCACATCTGAGCATCTATCTCTTTATATTCTCCCAAGTTCACTTCCCATTCCTATTTCCTGTAGGTCTTTCAGAAGCATGGGGGAATCAAAAATTGTTAGGTATCAGCTGAAGTTTGCATCCTCCCTTTTGCTCACATATTGAATGCTAAAGATACAATTTGGAAAAACTAAAGTAAGGATGCAACAGTATGTTGCATTTGAGATTTTTCTGTTTTGTTGGGGGGACTAATTATAATTTTATCTTGTTTAAAAGCTTGTGGGTTTTACTCTTATTAAGCTAATACTATAATTCTTATTACACACATTTATAAAATTATGAATTTAGACAATAATACAGTTATTGTCAACTGCACCTGTATAAACTGAAAAACATTTTAAGATGTCTTAGCAGTTAATTCATGGAACTAAACATAGCATGCCTGAATTTTAGAGGTATATAATAGTGTTTCACAATGGTAAAAACAGTCACTTTTCCATCAAAATCTGGACTGTCTCAGAGAAAAATACCCTATCCCCCTACTGAGTTATGTTATTACAAAACATGGTATATCACAGACTAATACAAAACACCAACTATATGCAGAAGCAATAGATGCACTTTGGAGTTCTTCATATTGCCTAGAATGACATCCTGATGCTACCATTTAGCTCATGATAACATTGCATCAATCAAAATCCAGTGTTAATTATATACCATTCTGCTTTTTCTCTCAGAGCAAACACAGACAACATGCAATGACCTATTTCAATTAAAATACACATTTTATAGAATTAAAAATAGGTCGGAAATCACTTTTAAATCAGCTATCAGCCTGTCAATTAATGCTCTGAACCCCTGCTATTGACCCAGTACTGTACAAGCTGTTATTATGCACTGTCCTACATATCATCTGTTCCCTGTGCTGCTCTGTTCCAGAAAGACAGACAGCTGCAACAGAATATCGCTGTTCAACCTGAGGACCATCTGACTTTAATTGTAGCACACAGCTTGATGTGGGTCTGGTTATGAGAAGCTGAAGTATCACACTGTAATAATCTGGAAAAGCAGAAAGCTGCCAACACGCGGCTCAAACAGGGGCTCGCGCTGTCTGGCTGCCTGACGGGCTGCAGGAAATATGATTAATGAGCAAGGTATAATGATATCAGGAACCCGATTAGCACCACAGAAAGGTCACAGATCAAAGTAGTATGCATTTCATGAGCTCCAATCGTTGTATAAGATCTGGGGACTTAAAGAGGTAAACTCAAATGCAAAGGGGAAAAAATATCTGTGTGTCATAGCTTACAAAATGAGCACCTGGAATACTGTAATCCCTATTTTGTCTGAACCAGGGAGACAGCAAGGAAATATTAGCTGAATACATCAGCCACATTGTAGCAAGCTTTTCTTGATCATATTAGTGTGATCTGAGCTTTAAGCATTGTCCCTAAACTATTCTACTTGAAAAAGAAACTATGCTGATTTGATGGTGATGGTATTCAATCCACCAAGTATTAACAAGGAAAATTTAATATTTGCATGTAATTTTCTCAGCGTTATTCCACTGCAAAAGTGGCAGATCACAGAGGGCATCATCCACACCAGCCAGGCCCACTACTCCTGGATAAGTTTAACCGTGTCAGACAGAAGCAGTTAATGTAATTCATTGGCAGAGAGGTTTAAATTTAATGCTACCAGACTGACCAAAACTTGGTATCCTAATTACAGAAACAGCATCAAGGACCTACAGCTGTAGGTCCTACCCGTTTGGTAGGACACCTGACATCATTTGGATGATGTCTGGCACACTTTAATACCAATGCTTGATAAATTATTTCTTACTTCTGTAACTAGCTTAAGCCTTTAAAAAAATCAAATTTTTTTCTGTGTAACTAATACTTGAAAACTGTAAAATTTCACATTGAGAATATTGCGCAAGTGAGAGATATCAAAGAAAGGTGCAAGAAAGGCAGACAGGAGCAGCAGATTGGGAAATGAAGGAAGAATGAGGGAATGGTAGGTCAGAGCATACAGGGAGGTGAGGGTGAGAAAACCTGGCCCATGGCTTGAAATGAGGAAAAATAATTAAGAGCTAAGATCTTAGACAACGAGGAAGTGGGAGATTAACTTCACAGTGGGGAAAGCCAGATCTGTAACTAATAGAATAAAAGTATATTTTAATGCAAAATCTAAAACACCAGAGTCATGAGAGATCAAGGTCACCTTGATAGGTGTGCCTTTGACAAGTCTGCTCAAGAACACAGCCTTGCATCTCCCAGGTTATTCTGAAGCACCAGCACATGCCAAGCTCACAGAGGCGTCAGGCTACCTCCCCTACCCATCACCACAACTGTGAGAGCAAAGGCTGAGTTTCAATATGGTTTGCCAAGTAGTCCTGCTAAATGTTACTGTAATTCATATCTCATTTAAATAAAATTTGCACATACATATGGATGAAAGAAAACACTAAATCCATCCAATATTCTTTGTGATTCTATGGTGCATCTACCACTGCCTGTAGGAATCTTGGCCACACAGCATTTCTGAAAACCATGGTATCATGTCACCAGTACAAGTGCAGCGTAAAACATTCTAATTAACTTCTGAATCACAGATTTCTTCTGATGTAAAGGTTCTCCAATGTTACGAAGCCTGACGTGCCACCAACAACAAAACTTCCTCGATTCCCATTTCCTAATTTAGGAGTATCAGGATGTTATCCTGATAAGCCTGGTATCTGAAAGGTTTTTGAGAGTTTCCATGCCTTAATTCATTATTTCCCAGTTAGCTGGCTGCCACATGAAAAGTGCAGCCTTGTATTTCAAGATTTGCTAGGAAAAGCTTCTGTTATTTAATTCAGAATGCCATCAATGCAGAACTGTTTCATTCTGAGGAGAGCCTAACATAGCTTTTGAGAATGTGCTGAAACACCACCAGTGATAATGTAATAGCTATTTGGTAATTCATTTCACTGCCCAGAGGGCACAGTGAAGACAGGCAGTGCTAACAACTGCATTTCCCAAAACAGGGAAGAGAACAGTAACACAGGTTTGAGAATGAAGCAGGCAAAGGAGAATTTAGTTTTATTTTCTTGTAAAAAAGGCTCTAAAAAATATCAGTTTAATAGAAGAAATGGAAGAGGTGGCAGAAGATTGAAAATGCCTCTTTGGAGTTATACGGACACTAAAATTAAGAAATCTCAAAATCACATTTAAGTCACAAATATTTTTATGATCAAACAAACTTTTTCAAGCCTTCTGTAGAGTGATGATTTTATTAGCTCTTTAGAACCACAAGAGCTGACATAGAAAAAGGGTAAAATCTCCTGTACATTTAGATCGCATTCAAACTTTTTTGAGCAAATCTAAGACTGAGAATACTACATTGCTTTTTTCTTCCTACATTTGTAAATCTGTATCATCATACCATTTCAGACATAGTTCTGTGTAAATTATAAATATATATGGCAGGCAAAGATGCAAATTATTTCAGAAGAATCTTGCAAGACAGAAGTGACTGGACAATAGAAGAGAGCCATCTTACCAGTCTGTTTATGCGAACAAATTCTTCTGGGGTTTTGGCCCATGGTGGAAGTTCAACATCAGACACCACTGTTCCATCATCCATCACTCCCAGATTGTAATTGTTGCTGTTGACAAATATCTCTGGGAGGTAATAAAATTCAGGAATCAATTCCTGTAGATAAATGAAAAACAATGCCATGTTATAAATTCTGTCAGAGGATGCACTGTGTCATGTTAAAAAAAGTAATTATTAGGATGGAATTAAGCAAAGAGAATATATAAAATTCTCCCACAGACATCCCCCTCCTTCCCTGGAAGGGTCCCCTTCCGCACTTTCTAAAATTCAGACCTGTAGATATGATGACTCCTTAGCATGCTTTGAATTTTTTTTGTAAATTCCAAAATACCTGGAGTTATGCCACATGTTTCATAAAAACAAACAAACAAAAAACCCCACAAAGCTGAATAGAGTCAATATTTTTCTCTCACATTTTTCTTTCACATAAAGTTAATTTACTCAATTATGTGTCCAGTCTATAAATTACAGGGAAGAACCACACAAAACCTCATGCACAAGAGACAAAAAGGCAGGGATTTCACATAGTTACAAGATCTGCACTAAATTCCTTGTCAGGATCATCATTGCTGTAAACAAGTGATGTTTTTGATGTTCCAGGCCTGTTCTGAACAGGACTGGAACTCAGCATTTACACCTCCCTGGCTGGCCTGCTCTGGGCATCTCTGCTGGCACAGCTACCACAGCTGAGGAAAAACAGTACAGGAATTGTGATTTCTAAGTCTACTCAGAAAAACAAAGTAATAGTAATGGCTAAACAAAACTTTTATTAAGCAGAAAATGACACATTCTAGTGCAAAACTGAATATAACATGCTAAGAAGGAAAATTACTCTCAAACCCATAAGGATTTTCTCCTGGATATGTGGATTATTTCCTTGTTTTGCAAAGAGATCTGCAACTTCCTAAGTTGTCATGCATTTTATAAAATACACAGTAGGTAACACATAAATTTATCCAAGTTAATGGGATTAGAACCTTATTTATGCACTTTCATAAAAACATCTGCAATGTCTGGGTATAACACTTAATAGAAAAAGCCCATAAAGACATAACACACATATTTCTGCCCTATATTTTAAAGGTAGATTGTTTGGGTAGGTTTTTTTGGTTGTTGGGTTTTTTTGGTTGTTTAGTTTATAAGGGGTATTTTTCTGGAACTTGATGTTGAGACTTAAATACACCCAACAAACCTGGCAATCTGATGGATTTAGAAAAATTGAGCCACTAAATTAGAGAATTTACTTCCTTTGTAAAGAGGGGATCAATACATGTAATTGCTTCAGGAAGTGTATTTCATAGCAAATGAGTGGTGTAAAATTGGTCTTCCACACAGCAAGTGCAAGCTGCAGGCCACTTGAGAAGTAGGAAAAAAAATCAGACTGCCTCAGTGGCTTTGTCTACCGTGGGTGGAGGATGTGGCCATGCCAGAAGATCAGCAGATCAGATCTGAAACACAGTTCTGACATGGGTCAACGGCTCACTGGCCTCCAAGATAGCCCCTGAGGGCCAGCTATGGCATGAGCAGCTTTCCAAATGGCTGAGTGCAAGGAGGAGGTCATCAGATTGCGGGCAAGGTCAAGCCGAAGCAGCCAGGGCAAAGACAGGAAAGATCAAGCAGGAATTAAGCTATTATCACCTCCATCCTTGTGTGAAACACTGCTTGGCTTTGAATTGTACATCTTTTTGTTTACAGTCCCCTAATTAACTAGGGTAAAAAACATGCTTCTGTACCAAATGCTCAAGAAGTAGTTGATAAAAAAGAGATCTGAAACTATTTCACTGCGTAAGAACAAGAATGTAGCAAGGATAAATGCTGTAAAAAATAAAGTTCGTAAAAAAAAAAGTAACACTGAGGTTGCTACAGTTTTTATCATCACAGAAACCAGCAAAGAAAAAGCAGAGACACGGGGCTATTAATTTGATAGCAGTATGTGCCACAAATATGAAACCATATCCTAGTTCTGAGCACTTAAAATACAAGCTCATTACATATGTTGCCAATGCTTTTATTTCTTCTTTAAATATGTATCTGTACAGCTATTCATTAGTTTCTTTCAAGATCAGAAAGCATTTGGCTTTCTAGAACACACTGTTTTCATTAGGTTACACAGAAACAATATGCTGGAAATGTCAAAATTACCTGTAATTTCTACTAGTTTGACTATTAGAAACTTTTCATAAAGCTTTTCATTACTCCAGAAATGAGTTTTCAGAAAGTATTTCACTGTCACCATTATGATACATTTCTACAAAAGGAGTTTCTTTGTTATGTGATTTTCTTCTCTTGGCCATGTGCTAACATTTACCCATGGAAAAAGGGAGTGCAAACAGACGCATGTGGCCATTGGAAATGAGCTGCATTTAGAATCCACTTTTAATGCCTTTATACAGGTGAAAATCATAACATTAGTTAAAGTTTTTCCTAAAACAGCAAAAATCACAAAATATTAATTTTTATCAAGTAAACAAATGTTCTTCATGTATTTGGCAGCAGCAGTCCTTAACAGTCCTCCTCAACTGTTTTTGTGGGGTCTTCTTTCTTAAAATGTTCAAATCACATTTTTAACTTCAAAAAACATTTTAATCACAAATTTAACTAACATCAAGACAGCAGATGCTGACCCACGTGTGCAACTCTAGAAAACAGAGCTTCCTGGACACATGAGAACGTTAAAAAAAAATGCATGCTTTCACACAAACATCACATGAAGATCCAGGACCAGACATGAGAGGCCAGAGTGAAGAATCCCTTAATATCTCACCTGGAATAGTGACAAGGACTGGACTAACATAGAGAAAACACAACCTCTGCATGGATATTCTGGTCAGCTTCTTACAGCTAAATGGTTCTGAACTAATCCATGCTTCTGATTTGTAAAATCATCAAGCATGGGGTCTGTAGTTTTGTCTGCACAGGTTTTCCTTTGGCTATTCTGAAACTGCTTCCTGGCAGCTCAGATGAATGGGTCCCAATGGCCGTTTTCTGGAACCCAGTAAATGCGAGTTCCTTATCTGCGCTTCTATGCGCCCTTCCAGGTACTACAGACATACATGATCAGCACATTCTTCCCCAGGGATCTCTTTTTGCAAGCTAAAGGATTCTAGTCAGTTTAGACTTGTTCCCTCTGGAAGTCTTCCTTCCAACTAAAAATTTTGGTTCCCTCCATACTTTTTCTAACTGTGCTGAGTGAGTCCCTTCTAAAATCTTCAATACTCAGCGCATGTACAGAAATGGTAAAACTCTCCCACCATCTCTATGATTTGCTGATGCTCTTGTTTTAGGACTTGTGTTTGGAAACTCCTTTTTGAAATTTCCCTGTTGGAATTCACCATTTCTACAAGGGTGAGACACGAGATCCTTACGGTAAGCAATACTTCAGTTGTTTTGCCATGCTTTTCACTACAACTGAAAAAGAAGCATGTTGTCTTATACATCAAGAGTTCTCTCATCATTATGGTGCAAGGATTCCATATCACCAGAGTTTCGTACCTCCTCGATGTTTCTCATAAGCAGCTCCTCTAAGCACTGACTCTTCCTGGTCCTTGCAGCAGCCCTGACTCCAGGTCCCACCAATCCACTCTTTTATACCACTTGTTCTTATTGGCCACAGGTGTGGCCTGTTAACATCAGGCCTGCTCCTGATCTTTAGTAATTGGTTCAGCTGCAACTCTTTAGGGAATAAGATTACATTCTATGCCACCTTCATTTACCCATACTGTACCCCCTACAGGAGCCCACAGACAATATCAACATAAATCTGGCACTCAGTACATACTTAAAAAAAACCCTGCTATATCAGGATTCTTATTAAAATAGTTATAAAATTCTGCATAAAACAAAAGTACAATTTTTCTCTAACAAAAATTGCCCTATAGCACATGAAAACAACGATTCCTAAGGAAAATTCACTAAGATATTTTTTTACAAAAATGTAATATCAACAGGATGTCAGTTTACCAGTGGTAATTTATTTTCATACAGGCCACCATGCAAAAAAATATTAATCCTAGATACTTTGTTTCATTAATGCAATTAAATGTTATTTTTTCTTTTGTTTAGAAAGTGACAGATGCATTTTAAAGCAGAGTTATATGATCTCCAAAGATGTCTAGAAACAATGACAGATCCCTAATCCTATTAAACATTTATAAGATACCAAATTTTCAAACTAAATTATTTCACAATCATGTTAAGCAATATTAAGCCTATATATAACCTGTCAAGCAGAATAATAAAAATGCATATTGGAAGTCTAGACTTTTATTCATATTGCCACACTTTATTTCTTCTGTTAGGGACTTAAATGGCATTCAAGAAATATATACTAATCCATTAAATTAACTCAAATTTCATTTTTTCATCACACTTCAATGAAATAATTTTCAAGACTGTTGGGAAGTATAATTTCTCACTACCCATGAGTTTCCCTCCATCTGCTATATATGTGTTATTTCTCACTAAGAAACTGTCAACTAAGAAATTGTCTCAAGACACTGCCTGAAACTCTGTCAACCTGTAAGAAAAATATTTTGACAGGTTTCCATTAAAATTCTGAAGGTAATTAATGAAGAAGCAAATTCTGCCAATGTTTAACCGCTCTGTTAAAGTTCTAAGTGATTTTACCTCAAACATTTTCTAGTTTGAGAAAAATACTAAACTTCTCAGTAATTCACAATTAAGCAAAGAGAAGCACAAAAAGTCCAGATATTTATTTAGTAAATTAAAGAAACATATGATAACCACAATTAAGACCTGATTGATTATTGATCAATAAATAGATTTTATGGAGTCAATATCTCATTGGATAACAACCTGCATCCTTAAAGCTCTTTAAATCCTGTTACTCTCTCTATTTACATATGTATATACATATACACATATATACGCATATGTTTGCGTATATATATATACATATACACACATAATTATTTTACTTTTTACTTAGAATCTAAGTAAAAGTATTCAATGGTATATATTGAACATATTTATTTACTAGGTAATTTGGGTTAATTTGACAGTGAAACAGGAAAAAGTTGCATGTATAACTACATTCTTTCTCCTTTGGACTTCAGAAAACTTGTCCATAACTTACTCTAAATTTGTTATTTAAACACCTACACAAGGAGTTCAGAGTAGATACTGAAACGATTTGCTTCATTTTCAATACAGACATGCCTGGCTATAAAAGAGGCAGATCACAGATATTAGATGGAACTTGCTGATCCACACATCTAGATGGCTTTATTTTTAACTACTGTAATTCCCACAGATTACTATGTACACTTCTGACTGACTTTGGAATATATATTCTTTTTCTTTTCCTTTTAACTCAGAGAAGTATTTCCCTGTTATGGATCTCAGCACAATTTTACACAAAACCAAATCTTTTAAGAAAACCAAATATCTGCATCCTAAATATGTTAATTTTACTACACCAGTTTATGATTAAAATTTGAATTTCTAGGTACTTGCTTCTGAATTTTGCTGGTCATTGCTCTTTTTGTGACTACTAAGACATGAAATTTCTCCTATAGAAGGGTAATGTTGCCAGTTTCACAGCAACTTTATTCAGTAACTTTTGAGACTTTAAATACAAAGTTTGATTTAAAGAAAAACTGTCTGAAATTATGTTATGCTAATAAGTTTTACAATAAACTTGCTGAAACAGCATTTCTGTACCTAAAATTCAGTTGTTTTACACTATGAAGATCACAATTTGCCAAATAGACCTGTGTGAGATACAAATTCAGATATTCAGTACCATTCCCCCAGCCTTACAATAGCTGCCACAGCTGTGTGTCATATCACGGCACCCCACAAATTAGTGTCCATTTTATGGTGGAACAATCTAGAACAGTGTAATTGGAGTTTACTAATGTTTTCTTTAATATTATGGTCTCCTAGCATCTCTTTTTGAACAAAACTAATCAAATTCACCAAAAGCAACTCAAAGCACATGAAAAAGAAATAAGCACAAAGCAGCAGAGGAAAAGACATGTAGAACAGCACCTTGCTCTATACTAGTGACTCTAGCTTGGTGAAAAATTGTGAAAAAAAATCAATTGAATTAAACCAATCTAATTTTCTTTTCAAAAGGAAGCTGCAGTAGTGGATGGTGAAAGAAAAAGTGGCAAGGTGTTGCTTTACTTTTGAGAAAGACCTCTGAGACTGTCCCAGTCTCCCATGACATTCCTACAAGCAAACTAGAGAATGGAGATGAGATTGGGTTACAATAACGTGGGAGTAGCCAAGCTGGAAATCCATATTCCAAGAGCAGTTATCAATAGTTCACTGTCAGACTGGGAGGACATGGTAATGGAGTCTGCCCTGCTCTTAATTCCAGTCAATAAGCTCAATAATGGCCTGGCACAGAAGGTGCAGAAGTAAAATTCCAGATGACACTGAGAAGGCTACACAGCTGTTTGGAGGACAGCAAGAGGATTTCAGATGGTCTTAAAATCTGTATATATGACACTAACAACAACAACAAAAAACTGAAAACAATCAGCAAACTACTGTGGAAAAAGGGAAAACACATGCAAAGTGCAAATTCCAACATGGGTTACAATTATGCTGCTGTAAATATAATGAGAAATAGACTTATTGGAACAAGTTAGGTGCTAAACCAGAAGGAAAAAGTGCTTCTGAACAAGTGCAGGAAAATATTGCCAGGTTATCCAGGTTTGCTTTCTCTGTGGTATTAACAAAACTAACCAGGATTGTTTGCACCAATAACGTAAATTAAGAAGTAACTGAGTTACTTCGTCATGCCTATATAGTACTTTAAATTTATCAAGTGGTACTCTCACAAAACTGAAATACATTCAGGATTCTTTAGTGCAGAATATTTAACTTAAAAACACACAGTTAATCATTTAAAGTCACCAGTCCTGAGCTAATTAGTAAATAATGCCAGAGTGGTAGTGAGACACTAGTAAACTTCCAAAAGATTTTTAATTTGCATTGCTCAAATAAATGGATAGGGAGAACTAGGAAATTGAATTTCATACCACAAATCACCTCTAGAAATCAAAATTTGTGAAGTTCAAGCAAAGGGTATTCTACAGAGGAGCACTGGTTTTGTGCTTTGATCATCGATCCGAGGTTTTCCCAGGATATTGACACAGATTGGTTGTGAGCACACATATACTTCAGCTTTCTCTGCTGAAGTGATCCCAGCCAGCAAGAGCTCTTTCCAAAGCCAGCTCCTGTTAGTCCTCCAATCTTAGGACAGCAGCATCAGTAACTGCATTCATTCTTTCCACACAAGAAGCAAGGAGAAATAATTTCTTGTAATCAGCTCAATGGTTCTAAGCGTCACAATTTTTTCAGCTGCAAGGGTAACAAACTCTTCTTTTTCCTTTGTGCCCCCTACTTGCTGGTAACTACAGGAGCACAATCAAAGTGTTCCACTTTGTTCAGGCTCTGCCATGCATGAGTCAACTAAACACATTCAAGCAATAGGAGGCTAAAATGTTGCAATTTTGCATGTAAAACATGTATTCTGCATTTAGACATGTATTTCACAAACACTTGCAAGTAAGAGCATCAAGTATCAGGAAACTTGGTTTTCACAGCTGTAATGAAATATGGGGAATATAGGTACTTCCAGTGAAGATGGAAACATTCCGACATTTTCCTTTCTAATTCTTTAAACATATCCTATGGAAATCTCAATGTCATCCCCCTTCCTGGTTGCTCATGCAATCTCAGTAATAGACTCCTGTAGTACTCTTAGTACTCACTTGGATGCTTCACAGCAGCATCATGCAATTCACAGCAATTCAGTCTCAGGAAGCTGTAAGCAACTCCAAGAGATCATCCTTTACAGTAAGGATGCCTCTAAAGGCAGTACCAGCTTGCACATATATGATTTCCAC
>NW_005054304.1:1642162-1682462 GCF_000277835.1 Geospiza fortis | reverse complement strand
CAGGGAAACGTTCATTAAGCTTTTATTTCTGACAAACATTCAGCTTTTATTTTTCTGTAAGGAAGGTTACTTTGATTCTAACCAAAGTCCTCCTGATATTTAAGACCACAAATTCCTATCCCATCCAGCACGGGCAGCAGAGATTTTTTCCTTTTTTTCTTACAGTAATATCCATGTAATAGAACGACACAAGCTCCTCCTCAATCTGATATGCTTTAGAAGAAAAAGAAACATAGCTACTCACTCCTTCCCTGCATTTTATTTTCAAGACTTTGCATTCTTATCATTGTTCCAGTGTGGATTCTCTCCAACTAGCCCGCAGCTATGGGTGTATTCCAGCTCAGACCAAATTAAAGCTGGGCAAAATTGAAGGTTTTTGTCATACATTTTGAAAGTTACATTATTTTCTGTTGATGTATCTTCCATGAAATGTTACTCACTATTGTTATACCACAATATTGCTAATTCACATGCACTGGTGATGTACTAGAACCCTAAATATTTTTTTGTTTTTCCCCACAGTAGATTGTTCCTTGTGTTATAACTGTATGAGAACCTGCATGAAAATTACAATTATTACTTTTCCGTAATAAACTTCACCTAACACTTTTCTAAAATAATTTTTCCCTTCTGCAAGAAGCATTACCCATTTCGCTACACTTCCAGTGCCTCCCAATCTAATAGCAATGGAAATTGAGGCCTAACCTGTTATTATCAAGAAGAATTCTGCTCAGTACATCTTTCAATTTTAATAATGAACTGCTGGTAGCTATTCTCCAAATACAGTGGATTCTTTTAGACAGAGTAATCCCAGCTCACTCATAAGACAATGTAAAAAAGTAAGATCATCATCTGCTTCTTCTCTGTTCATAAGGTCTGTTACCTTTTCTCATCAGCAACTGTGATTGCTTTGACATAATCTCCTCTGGATAAACATGTGTTTCATTTGCTTGTCTCCAAGCTATCTTCCTGGCACTTAAACACAGTCTGATTATTTGCCTAAGTATTTTTCTGTGAATTGTAGTTAAACTCACCTCATAATTTCTTTGCTCCTTTTTTTTCCATATTAAATACTTGATTTGTCCATTACTGATATCTTTCTCCTTCTCAATTTCTCAAAAAAACCCAGAAAATGCACTCTGAAATTCCATCTGCCAATCTTGCAGGTGACAAGGAAATTAAGCCCATAATGACCAATTAAATTTGAAAAAGATCTAGCATGTTTGTAATTTATAAACTCTTCTTTCCCAATTTCATATAGACATTATATTTTTTTCTAAGTGGAATTAACTGCACTAGTCACTGATTGCCTTCAATTCTCACAGACACAAGACATCCCTTTTTCCACACTGTCAGTTGATAATTTTTGCATTCCAGTAATTTGCAAACCAACCCTTTTCTAACTGCCTGCTCACCACAAATATGAGTGAATGATTTTGTGTCACTTAGGTCTCTGGCTTGTTGCGTGACATCCTTGAGCTAGACCCTGATTTTCTCCAAATTACACTTGTCCATCCTCCTTCCATTAAAAAAATCCAACTCTGATAATAATCTAAGTTCTTATATCTGATCTTTCCCACCACTGCCAGCATCTTTGTCTTCTTTGTTTTCCTCCCCAGTTCAAAATATTTCAGTCTCAGGACTAAAAATGTTTGCTATAGTTTCACAGAAGAATTCACTGAAATATTCTCACAAAAGTAAAACCACGTGTCATCTCCCTTGCATCTTTTTCCAAATAGTGGGATGGCTCCCAGTCTTCTTCTTTCCATCCTACACTCCCAGCTGCAATAAAGGCAGAGGCAGTATAAATCAGGAAATGTTTTACCTTGATGTCAGAAGTGTCACGCTGACTGTTGCGCCACGCTCTTGAAATAGACGAAAAAGTCCTATCTGCATGATCAAACTTCCCACCTTGCAGATTTAGGAAAAGTGTTGTGAAGGGCTCCTAAATACATATGAAAAGATTAATTAAAAAAAAAAACCAACAATTCATGTCTTCAGAAATTTCAGGGTAAGAAAAGGACTTTATTATTCTTTTGGGTTCTGGTTGTGAATGATGCTATTTTTCTGGCAGACACATGATTAATAGCAAAGGGTTAATTCTATTATTTCTATTATTTAAGAATGAGAAATACAAATTGATCCTTGTTTATTCAATAAAATGCTTTTTAATCTTATTCCATGCATACAGATACTCAGATAAAGAACAGCAAATAAAACCAAAAGAAAATACTCAAAGGCTGAAGTAGAAACTACAGTTTGTGTCAGTTCTGACACAAATTGCTCTCAACAACATGAACAAGCTCAGGTGCCTTAAATCTTTATTAAACTAGCATGTAACAAAAATAGCGTGTTTTACTTTGTTCAAGGTGATCTGTTAATCTAAAAGGTAGCATCCAATACTAAGACCTTCAGGATTGTTATTGTTGCATATATAATTTATGATTTAAAAAAATTATTGGAAGATTTAAAAGCCTCGTCTTAGTTAAAGAACACTTAAGCACATATTAGTGGATAATTGCTTGAAATTAGCTAAGCACTGTAAATTACTTCAAGGATTTATGTATGCTTGTACATTCTAACAAGCTTTAATTAATGATGTGCTGCTAATGCTTTCCCAAAGAAATTACTTCCTAGGAGATAAATCACCTTTCAATTTTATTGAAAAATGCATTGTTTAACCAATACATTATCAATATGTAGTAGCACAAAGTACTTCCATATAAATTGTTGCAGATTTTTAAAAACTAATTATTTACATCACAGATCTTCACGATCATCAGAAATCAACTCTCAGTCATTAGGAGGGGAAAATTAAATATATTAATTAAGAACTACAAATGCTTGGTATTTGTTCCAGTCAGAAAATATGCAAGGAAGGGAAGTTAACCATGTTTAAAGAAATACGTACACTAAAAAGTAATTTTTAAGGAGAAAAAGCTTTAATGATTTGAAAAGGCTGTACCAGAAAAACTAAAACTTTCTGCTTGAACTTTGGAGCACATTTCTCCTATGCTACTGATTGCAATTACCAGAAAATTTCAGTACTCTCATATACCCTTCAGCTTTAGTTTCGATTTTTGTTGTTTTAATTACCATTTGAAGGAAAATAATTTTTTAAAGATATACTTACAATCCTTAACAACCACGTGAGTGCAAAACTTGCTGTTGAATAATGAGTGCCATAGTGAAATTTCGGGACCTGATCGTCTTCCCATGATTCGTATCTCTCGGCAAAGAACGCTGCTCTCTTTGGGTTCAAAGCTCCAATAGGCTGTGAGATGGGTAAAAATAAACTCATTAAGCAAATAAGATCAATGTGAATACTATCATATCATAGTCCCCTTGCTCTTTTTTGGTAACCAGAATTATTGGCATGCGTGGAGAAGACTATGTTTGGTGCTTTGCAAAAGCAGATGTTGATTCCTGTAAGCACCTGAGGAGATCTGTGTACTTGGAACCAAGATTTCATGCACACACACATGGCTGCTTGGAAAAATCTCCTCTGCATTACTACAGGCTCCATTTACTGCTGATTCAAGTCACTGACTCCATCCAATTCACAGTGGAATGTCTGGGACAAAGTGTTGTTTAACTTGGGTGCCTGTGGATATGTGTGCATGTTGGATACACTATTAAGCAAATAGTAAGCAACACTGAGAAACATTTTTTCTGACATTTTTTTGGAGAAAAAAGTAGTGATTGATGGAGTGGCAGAATATTAACAGCGGACTTGGAATTTTGATATTACTATTCTTGTTTCTATGCTTTCTATTTTCCACCTCGAGCAAAGTTTTACTTAATTCATATAATTTTAACTTTAGAAATAGACAAATGAAAGATCAGAATTTCTATATAAAACATTTATATAAAAGAAACAACATATGTATTACCAAAAATATCTATCACACTTTAACCAATACTATTATTCTTTGTCCAGTGCTTACCTAGAGTGTAAACACCCAGGGATTTATTTAAAAGTAGGAAATATAATATTTTGCTATCTATAGCTGTGTATTTCCTCAGCAGACTTTTGTATAAATTACTTGAAAGAACATGAGTACAGGTCGCACAAATCACTGAGAAACCCAAAAGCGAATTTAGCAATTCCACATGTAAAATGCTGTAAGAGTTCTAAAATATCTTTGGATATATATGCAAAATATGTGTGTAATACAATTTTGTATACAGATATAGCACACTGTTTGCATGTTATTAATGTAAATTATGTTCATCTGTATGGACAATGGGTGCATTCAAATATAAGCAAAGAATAAACATGAAACAATATTTCCTTCTCTCTCTTCTTCAAGAATAAATATACTTAAGAATAGACTACAAGGTGAGGAAAAACTAAAAGTCCTTGAACGAAAGTATCACTAACCTCATCTTTCATTTAAGCAGAGTTCAAGTGAAAAACTCTCTCTGCTATTGAGATTATGATTATTCAAATAATAATTCTTCTTTGTAGCTCACGTGAAATTTGGCATACAAGCTTCAAAGTATTTTCTCTTCTAGGACAGATTAGATCTTTGAATGACCTAAAATCTAATCTTACATTTTTTACTTAGAGCAGCTTTCACATTGCAGTAGGATAAAGAAAAACATCTTAGGTTAATTACTATTTTTGCAGTTCACTAATTTGAAATATAATGCTTTAAAAGAAGCTGTTCCTGTATAAAAGGATTTTTATCTGATTTAGCAAATTTATTCCAGGGAAGTATGAAACTGACTCCAAGAAGTCGCTTTGTTACAAGAACCATTTTGGAATCTCCATTTGTACTGATTTTCCCTAAAGGCTCAGTTATGCTTGAGGAAGAAAAGAAAAAAGAAGGTCATTTGTAGACAAATTATACAAATTAAAAATAGGAACAGTGTTGTGCTGTATGGTTCTGTAACATTTAATGTATTCTCTTTATCTGCCTCTATTATTACTCTGCAAATGAGTATAGCCCAAATCAATAGTTATAGAATTACATTCCTTGAATATAAAGCTAAACTCAATTAGAATTGATTCCATTCTCTTTCCAAAAAATAAAAAAAAAGGTATCATGCAGAGATCTATATAGCCAGAATCCACAGTATTGATTTTAGCTGTTATTGTTACAGTTGGTTTCTGAAGCCTGCAACAGGACAACTATCAAGACATGTCACATTTATTTGCAAGCAAATAAAAAAAAAGTCCCCAAATGAAAAAAGCTTAGGGGAAAAAAAAAAAAAAGAACTGTGGAGCTGTGCACTGACAATGATACACTATCAGCTTACTCAGAGAAGTTACAGTGGGAATACACACATTGAATTATACATTACACGAATGCACTGATTTATTGTGGTAATAACATCCACCTCATTAAAAGATTCTGCTTTGCTGCAGTTGGAGGGCTACATATTGTTTACTGCTATAAATTAATGGCAGTGCACAGAAGACTGTAGAGCCCTTCTAACAATAGATCTGTAATGACAGTGCTGTATATCACAGCTTCCCCAGCAGCTTCATAATAAAATGGAGACAATGTATTGGGCTAATACATTCTACCAGGCAGGCCCATATTTTTCTGACAACTGCTTCTAAGGATGAGGTGATTCTACTGTGTTACACTGCACTGGGCACAGTTAACTACAGAAAAAAGGAGAAAAAAATTTAATTGAAATTTCTCAGTTATTTCATATCACAAAATTAACAGGAAATCATGATTACACACTGTATTCCCTCCCCTGTGGGTAAATGCCAAGGGGAAAAGAGGAACTCCAAACTAAGCTGTGCTAGATGTAGCTGGGAGACCACAAATTTACACTGCTCAACTCAGTTTCACTACAGCTTCTAAGGAAGAATGAGCTGAAAAGCTTTCATATCCTGAAATTCCAGAACATATTTTATTTGCAGCACCTCTTTTCCCAGAGGAAAATCAGATTTTAGTTCACCAATAAAAAAATGTTTATTTAGATGGAGAAGGGAAAATGAAAGTAGAGAGTGAGAAATTCCAATGACCAAAAACAATAGAGGAAATTATAGGAGTAAAAATGAAGAATGAAATCACTGATGGCTGCAAAGTTTTCAAATCAAATTGAAAAATGGATTATGTGTATGGCTTTCAAGTCAGAGTCCATTTAAAAAGATGATCCAAACTGGGGCAAGAACTGGGGTAAGATAGTTTTTGGTTTCACTTTTCCCAAGGCATGATCACTTGTTTTTTGGCCCAAAGTGGTTGTTGTAACATGTGCTACAGTTATGAAAGTAAAAAGCCATTCTTAACAACGCAAAACAACTCAATGATATTATTTTTTCAAGTACTCTTAAATATAGGAATACCTCAAAAAAAAAAAATTTCACATTTTTACCAAGAACTGAATATAGTAAATCTGAGTCTTTGGACCAAGCTTGCTTGCTTCCTTTGAAACATAACAAAGAAAAATGGTTTGCTGAAAAATAACTGAATAACCCTGACTCTTATCATCTACTCTGTCAAATCTGTCCAGACACTGTGGTGTACAGTTTTATTTGTTAGTTCTTATTCTTGCTCTGTGCCAGACATTGGAACACTGACCCATCTCGCCTCTGCTTCCAGAAGAGGCCCCACTGCACCCAACAGAAGAAAGCAGAATGTTCACTGCTCCTCTGCAGAAGGCAGAATTTCTCCTGGGCTCTGCCACCCATGCTCAAGAATACATAAATTTTGGAAAATTGCTAATGATTTTAAATAAACAGATTTAAGTCTTCTAAAGAAAGAATTACAATATGACTTTTTATAGTTCTACATTTAAGAAGGTAAGAGGTGCTTCTTACGCCTATCTAATGTGCTTTCATATTTTAAATAGCGTTGCTCTAAATATTTCACAATTTCATTATGAAAAAAAGGAAAGTAATTAAAAAATAAATTTAAAAAAAAAGAAAAAAGAGGGGAAAAAAAGAAAATTATTTTTCTTTGTGATTTCTTACACTGTTTTCTCACCCACATATAACAAGGTATTTGTATTCCTGTGAATACAATTTTTTGTGTTACTGTATCGTGTTTAGTAGCATCCTTGCCAAGCATGATGTTTGTTTCTCAAACATCTTATTTTCAAGATGAGTATCTGGTTTTCATTACTGATATTTTTCATATTGGGCCTAAAGGACCAGGGGGACCCTTAGGTCATCTGATATAGCCTTGAGCTTGTGTGACAAGAGGTTAAATGCCTTTGCATTGTATGATTTTGAGTCCAACTATTCACACTTGATTACAGCACAAGCTGTATTTGGCCAAGCCGCTTTCCAGAAAGGCATCTGACTCCTGAGTATGTGGACAATCTGCTACTTTTCTTGGAAGCTTTTTCTTCTGATAACTCTTACCCTCATTCTAAAAACTATATGTATTTCAGTTTGGTTATGAATTTACTGATGTGTTATCAAAGAGCTCTTACTAAGCTTCTCTCTGATATATCACAAAGTCTCTACGTGCCCAGTATATTCTGAATTTAAAGATACTTACAGACTATAACTAGGCTTTTTAATAAATATAACAAGTTCTTGTTATAACAAGCTCTTCAGGTCTTCCATTTTAAGGCATTTCTTCCACCCCTAAGATTTCTCTGCTTGCCCACTTCTCAGTGTACTCTAGCATTCAGGAAACTGAAATGTGTTCAGTGTTTCATTGTTGGTTTTCTCCATAAATATGCCAACTGCTGGAAACTCTGCTGCACTCAAACCTTGCTAAGTTACTTTGTGTATCATCAACATAAAATTGACTGAACTAGCCAATAGTTGCATTATTGTCAGTAGGACAGCCTCATCACTGAGTAAAATTTTTTTTCCCCAACAGAGATACAAAGACAAGATGCAAGGGTTTAACTAAACCCAAACCTTATTCACTTAGGTCAGCTGGAAAATATCTGGGAATAAACTCATATAGTGTAGATCATTACTCTCTCATCTGTCATTTTGGGGTTTGAGAACAGCCAAAAAATGCTATTCCCCCCTCTCAACCTAGTCTCACTCACTGCTAGGCCTCACCATTCTTCCTCTCAGACAACTGGCTATGGTTTTCTTAAAAATTAGGTCCCATCTTATTAGAGGGTATCTTACCCTTAATACATATCTAACTCAAATTAATTGAAGAACCATATCCCAAAGAAAACAACAAACACAATTATCTGCTGAACGGTTTGAGCTGCCCTCATTGATCAACCAAAGTGTCCTTGAGGTGTAAGATTTAAAAAATGGAAACCATTTATCATGGAGAAAAACAGTCCTTACCAATTCATTCACAAAAAAACACTGGTTTCACAGCAGATGCTCCCCAAAACCTACATCAAAGACTAGGCTAGGAGGGGGATATATGAATTTAGATAAATCAAAACTTACCTGAAGCCAAAGGATAGAATTTGACAGAACCTTTATTTCTTCCCCAGTAAGCATTTCAATGATACACAATAATTCTGAACTGATATGCTATTTTTATTATTAATTATGATTCATAATTTAGTCACTTAAGAACATGAGCAGCTACTTGAATTTTATGTACTTTCTTAGTTAAATAAGGAATTCTCTAGTTGAACGCTTTAGTTCAATAAGGAATTCTCTAGTTGAACTTGTACACACAATGTTAAAACTGCAATAATTATAATATTAGTGAGTGTACTTTACCTATTTTGATACAAACACATCATCACATTCTGCTTTAAAAACTTTTAAATACCCCAGTTTCTATTCTCATAACTGAGAATTCGATAAGGGCTGGAACAAAAGCAAAAACAGGTCACGTGCATGCAAATGAAAAGTATTTGTACATATGGTTTATATTTCAGATGTTTTTAAGAGCACACATGTTCCTTTGAGACATCAGGAACAGTCAGGAAAAACTGATCTAAAGATGGTATAATAGCTAGAATATCTGAACATGTCAATATAAATAATACTTAATAGTGCAAAAGACAAAAGATTCCCAAAGTTCATAGTTAAAAAATATGGGTCATAAGCTGATGCTAAGCATAAAAATGAAAAAGAAAATCCCTATTATGCAATATTAGTGATGTTTAAGCAATAGGTCAGTGACAGGATATGCCTCAGGTCACCTAAAACCTTGGAGGAATTTGAATTTAAAAGAAAAATCTCCATGCCTTCACATTACCAACACTAGTACCAAGGTTGTTACAACCACCTGCAGCAGATTGCAAAACAATGCACTGCTGAACTGCAAACTAATTAAGGACACATCAATGAAGCACAGTAAGGTTTAATCACAATCAGCACAACTGAATGTGTCACACACTTTGCACCTGAGGTATTACACCTTAATACTGCTGGGAAGCCAAACTGAAGGCAGCTGTTATGTGTTGTACACTTCCAAGAAGTCAGGGAGAAAGGAAACAGGATTTCCCTAGGAGTCACGAGGGAAATCCAGCTGCTTGAAGGCAGTGAGGAGGGTATGGACTTAGAATATAACCCTGCCAGTTAAAAGATAACATTTGCATGCACTCTCCATGACTTAACCTGTCAACTGAAAGAAAACCCTGCACTGTTATTCCCTTGTTTAAAAAACAAACAAAAAATACTTCCATGGGTTTTGAGAAATAGGATTAAGTGAGAAGTCACATGCACTTGAGTCATAGCAGGAGATGAAAACATTCTCTGTTTGCCTTTCTTTTACAGACCATGTTCCCAGCCAACCCATCATATAAGCCACAGAAAACAGCTGCCATCGTACCTAACACAGATCCACATAAGACAATCAGAACTAAAACATAATCCTTTTTGTTTGTACTAAGAGCACAGGACCTCAAGCCAAAAGCTGACACAAAGTCACATTTGATGCAGATTTCTCTCAGGGCACACAAAATAAACATTATTCTGTAAGCACCAAGCCTGAGAAAAGGAGCAGCAGAAGGCTAGAAAGGGTTACTTGGGAATGTATAAGGAGCTTTTTATTGTAATCTGTACTGTTTCAGTACAGAAACAGGAAACTATTCCAATCAGATTATATCAATCCTGAATAAAAATCAGCTAAGAGCCCATCAATGTATCTTGTTTCACACATGCATTGCTTTCCTCCTAAAGTGAATTCACCCATCATCTTATACCCTGTTTCATAAGATCAGATTAGTCAGCCATCATCTTTAATATCATCAACAGATGAGCATTGTCAGTAAGTTTTATCAGCTCCCATTTCACACTCTTTTTCAGATAAGCATCTACGCTGAACAATATAAAGTACCAAACAAACTTTTGGAATGTCAGCGACCACCCCACTTTGGAAATGAACCTTGTGTTTATGACTCTGAGGCAGCTTCAAGTGACTGGCTGGATATTATATCTAAATTATTTTAATTACTCTTGTTAAACTATTCACCTCAAACTTTTAGGATCATACCATATCTTTTCTTAGTAATTTTTTTTGTATTGATTTCCCTCATTTGATCTACATTTTTATCTGTTGATGTTTGAATTTTAGAAAGATCAGTTGATGTGCACATCAAAGTCCACAGCCTGAGAACCACCTTAAACTCCTCCTTAAACAAAGGAGGACTCATTATTTTACCATGTTCTCGTTTTCTGACCACTATTTTTAAGCCTGGATTGTTGTTTGACCCCAAGAGGCTTCCTGCTCCTAGGAGTTTGACCAACTCAGCTTTAAACAGCTCCAGTTAGGTGAGAAAAATCCCATATTCATTTCCCATATGAGTGCAATATTTAACTTGGCCACCATCGTGCTTGTTCAGAAATCTGAGTTACATAGATGTGTGCTGCAGCACCCATAATCTACTGAGTTCAAATGCATGAATATAAAAAGGAAGAGAGACTGCATCAAGAGAATAACTTTCACTTTACATTAGGAAGTCAGAAAACACACATTTAGAATGTCTATGGCCCAAGACACATGTGTGAAATTACTTTATTTTGATTTCTAGTAGATTTTATGACCAGACATGTGCCCCATGGTTTCTTGTGACAGTTTAAAAGGTCATGAACCTCCTTTAGTTCATTTCCAATTGGAAGATGACATATGTCCAGGACATCTAAAACTGAAACAAGAGCAAGATGGACAATAACAGCAGATACAAAATTAGAATATAATTTCAAACATCCACGGTTCATTTTGAGCTACAATTTTTCTTATCTTTGGGAATTTTTACATTCCAAACAATACTCCTCCTTGAGGCAAAGCAAGATTAAAATTATTATGGTTATTACTAAAATGACTCTTTTTGATCCTGTAAACTTGGCTTTTACCCAAATATCTAAATAATTTTTTTTAATTTAAAAATATTGCTTGAAGATAGCTAAGTGATCCTAGAAACTGATATATGCATCTGAAGTACAAATAGTATGCTTCCTGTGACTTCAGAAAATAAGCCTGTGGTGGGAAGAGAGGAGAACATGGAAGAAAAAGCAAGAATGGAAATGAGAAGCATTCTATCTATTGTAACATTCTTTAGAGGAGGTGGTATGACACAGAGAATAACCAACTAAAGACAAGAAAAAACCCTCAAAGGTGATGCTATAAAAGGCTGGTTATGACACTGTCATTGAGCAACATAAAGTACCAGAATATGTCTACCTGCACTCAGAGTAGGATGAGAGAAAGGATGTTTTGATAATCATCTCAGAGATACATTTGGGTCAAGTTCCAGCCTCAGCAGGTCTCCACAGGAGTTGTGGAGAAACAGACCACTGTGGAAATCACATGTTTGTTAGAAAAAAAGTCCTGAGATAGATGGCACATGAAGCTAAAATCAACCTATCAACTCAGTTGTGGGAATCCTTAAAATCAGACGGGTTTGGGGAAAGCTGCAAAAGGCAGGCCTCAGAGACAGCAGAACAGCAGTTAGAGCTAAGCAGTAGCCGTAAGATTTGTCAGCAGAAAAATTACATAAGTAGAAAAGTAAGGACAAATAGAACAATGGTCTGTGTATTAACGCTTGTCTAGAATAACTCCCTAAGCTACAGAAAAGTATATCTAGCAAGATATTAGGAAGTTCTAAGCTTAATAATGGAGCTCTGTGCATTGTGTTTTAAGGCTTACAAGCAGGCATTGTATTCGAAATAAGCAAGCATTCTTTTAACCAAAGGTATGTGTGCCTATAGTGGCTGGATAGAACTACTGTCAATATGCTTTTGCTTTGTGTGATTGGTCAAAAAACTTTCAAAGTAAGTTATTAAGTTCTTTGTCTGCTACCGAGGATGTGAGCTACTAGCATCTTCCCATTGTCATAACCATGTAATGAGACTGATGCTAGAAAATAAACAGCTCGAGGTACCTTCCCCAGCAGTCCCGCCCTTTTCGTGATTTGTACATAGACCCCCCCGTCAGCAATATCAATCTTCATCCTTAACGGGAAAGAAATTGACACTAAAATCCAAACAGCTGAGTGTCTCTAAGGACCACGTCTAAGTCGGCCTTAACAACCCAACATCTACTTAATTTAAACAAACCCGTCTTGCTCGCAGCTGTCCCTGTGTTTTTCCCCCGAAATAGTCTCGGGGTGTCCCTGTCCGTGGTGCTGAACCCCAGGCGCCGAGGCTCGCTCTGGGAGGGTCCCTGGCCGTGGTGCTGCAGACACGGCCTGGGGACAGAGGGACAGAGGGCTGGGGCACGTCAGCCACAGACCCATGGGACCCTTTGCAGCTTTGTCTCCCAATTTTGGCAAGTGCGCTTCTGGAAATGTTAGAACACAGTAGCTCAGCTGTCAGAAAGGATAATCGACCCATTTTATCGCTCATCCATGACGGCATCTGTCTGAGCGTCACTGGCATTCCAGAGTTCCACAAAATCACTTTTCCCCATTTAGAACTGGGAAAAAATGATCTTATTAAGTCAAAACTTCCAAGGGAACATAACAGACTACTCAACGCTTTAGCTTGTACTCTTTCTAATTACAAAACAGATTATCCAATCTGAACAAAGAAATCCCATAATAGTCCTAAAGTTCTACAACTGTCATGGGATGTGAACTTAATAATCTTACACAGCTTCCTTCAAAGACAGTCTTTGCAATTCTCTTCCCATCTTCCCTTTTCAGGTCTCTATGTATGCAATGAAACCAGATCAGGAAAAGAGGGTCTTCATTCTCCTAGCTAGATTTTTCTCTTTTATGGTTTCCTAAATTTAACCAACACAAGAAAGGTTCTGCTCCAAGTACTTCCTGTTTGTATGCTTCCCTTCTCCTAAAAGTTTCTCCCAATGTGATTATGCCAAATGTTTAGGTCTGTCAGCCTACATTTAGAGAGGATGAAGTACTCCTCTCCTCCAAGAAGCAACTTGTGTTTCACAAAAAAAAACTATGAAAACTTGTTATCTAAAACTGGAGAGGATCTGAGAAATAGACTTTATCCTAAAAATACTAAAATCCATACTGGACTAAAAAATGAATAATGAAATATGTGTCTCCTTTTCAGATATCACAGATATCCCAGGTATCATTCAGGCTGGCATTAATATCTCAAACATTGTTTCTCGAGATATCCAACATTCTAGAAAATTTAATGGGCCTTCTTGTAAATACCATGGATTCTAATACAAAGTTTGAAACATTTTACTTCCTGTAAAGTCCTGCTTTAAGCAGGGATTCATGTGAAGCACCCTGAAAGGAAGAATATTTGCACCTTCCTTCTGAGGATATCCTGTCTGACTTTGGAATACTTTTTAACTAAGTGGTACCTTTTGTCACAGATACAGATGACAAATTTCCTGCCTGAAATACCAGTGACAAGACAGCCAGGACAGCTGCTGAGCCCAGCAGTGCCATGCCTCAAAAGTTTTAGTGCCTAAATTCCAGATGTAATTGCCTATCAAAATAAGTGACTGCCACTACATCCACTCTTGTTATTTCTCACACTGTTCTTCTCATCCTCCCTTAGTGTCCAATTTTTGAACATGCTTTATACTTAGAAGGACACTGAGTCCTGGTGAGTTCATCAGTTTTAACTGCACTCCTTTTGTGCGTATTCAGCACGAGCTGAATACAATGTAATTTACATTTCCTATGTGAAAGCACTTGAGTCACAGAATATCTGCATAGGATTTAATGCCTCTCTAGAAAAAAAAGATTTCTTTTAAAAATTTGCAAAACTCTAATAGGTTCACATCAAACCATTTTTTAGTTTCTATCTCTGCCAAGAGGAAAATAACTAAGCAAATTTCATGCCCATCCCAAATCTGCTTCTACGCAAGGGAAAATATGAAGCACAAGTTTTATATGCAGTGCTTTTGTGCTTCCGAAATGGGAACCCTGCAACAGAATTCAGGTTGGCATGCTGAAGAACACCCAACAGCAAAGCTGACATCAGAACAACAAAACTACTTTAATTTTTCATAGTAAAAAAAAAATCTATTACTTCTCTTCCATCAAGGTGTGTTTTATATTAGTGGCTCCCACATACTAATTAAACACCTCACTTCACTAAGGTGAGAGCTATTTGTTGCTTCTGTACACTAGACTGGAAAATAAGTCATTACATGCATAACAGCCTCTATAAAATTGATGATGATTTAGCAAATACTGCATGGAATAGATAAAAATATTAATAAAAATATTATTATGTACACATGTAGCTATACTGCAGAGAAAAGAAGATTTAAGAGCAGCATAAATTTCGTCTTCCAGTAACATCAGTTTATGATCTTACACAAACGTTGTGCCTTATGAAAGGAAAATTATCAACAGCTCCTTGCATACAGCAAGGATGCAAAATGTAACAAACAACAAGATGTAACAAACTTTTGAGAGTATAAAATCATGCTTCCATATCTCAGTATTTGCCATATATTTTTACTTCTATTTTCTTTCCTTATCCAAGTTCAGAAATACAATACAATTTATTGCTTCCACTGAATAAGGAAAAGAATGTGCTCATGAATAACATAGGTGATGCAGAAAAGGCAACACGTTCAGGTGGGAAACTGTGCCTGTTGTATAAATAAAATATATACCTCTATAAATACAATATGTAATACTCATTCCAAAGCACAGTCACCTCTTAAGGAATAAACACTTGAGTCAAAGCAGGGTAACAGACTGGCAGTGCACTCCTGGCATTTGTCAGGAGTGTTCGTCAGGCTGACAGCAATATTAACCACAATCCATTCCAGTTGCCTTGGTTTATCATTGTGTGACTGATGTTCAAAACAGTGCCAGAAGAATCTGCTTAAATAAAGTGTTGGTTTAACCTACACTCTGCAGTTATTTAAATCTGTACTAACTGTGGACTCCTAGCTGACACATTAAAATAACCTATTACTTAGATTTGACACAACTTGCAATTTCTAAACAATTTTTAAAAAGTAAATTCTTCATTGTCTTAGGCACCAAAAAAAAAAAAAAAGAAAATATATTGACCTGACTTCCTTTCTGCCAGATCAAAATCAAAGTTTTCCTTTTCTTTACACAGTGGAAGCACTAAACTGTGATGAGTCTCTGGGCATGCATAAGGAAAGGAAATAAATGACTGTTACAACCATGTAGACATTTAAGTGAAATATAAATATTTTAAAAACATTTAGCAGTGCAAAAGCATGGACATGCCAAAATACATAATTACTAAATATTTGGAACCACTACCCCCAAGATAACAGTGCTACAATGAAAATATCACAATATTTTCCTAGTAGAATATTAGCAAGGTCTTCCAGATACTTGTCACAAATTCATCATCTGACATGAAGTTTAACATTTAAGCTACATGGAGTTGATACTGCTAGAACTGCCAAAATAGTAACCAAAACTTGAACTGCTTTATTTGAAACAGGTATGGCATAAAGACTCTAATTGTGTGTGTATATGTACATACACATAGATATGTGTATATATATATATATGCAATAATTATGCGCTGTTTAAAGCTCCCAGTTTTCCAGCAAATGCTTGAGAAGGTTGAATGTAGATAGAGATGAAATCTGAGTAATGTCCTCCCTCAGCACCAGCAATGGAAAGATTCCCTCAGAACTGAAAGCACACTTAGCAATCCTCCTCAAAGACTACTTTCATGAACAGAGAAATCCATATAACCAGTCAATGTTAATAACAAAAACATATAAATAGAGCAGGTTTGCTATCCAATGTCTCAAATGGAGCTAAGTGCCATACCTGACTTAAAATGAGGAAAATATAGTCTCTTTCAGGAGGAAGAAAGACCAGGACTACAGTGCTGATTGAATTGACAGCACTTGGAGAATTCTTTTCCTTGTCTTCAACTATTTCAGCAATGACATGATCTATGCAGAAGCATCACTTAACAAAAGTTAATGGAAAATGAGGTTGCAAAAATCATGGCATCACCAATGAATTTATTAATGATTAGTACACTTAATTTGTGTACTAACTCAAGCTATGCAGGACTGATGTTACTTTTAAGTTTTCAATGTTAATTTAAGTGCAATTCACAAGAGTATTCTAGCTTGGTGATAGATATTTTTGGCTGTAAACTACCTTCAGATACTTTCTGGCCAGAGGATTATTAAATAGAATTTATTGAATTCCACAAAGAAAAAAATATTTTCAAATAAATAAATGTTTACCTTTTAAAGATTTGTTAAAATATAAAATATGTGCAGGTTTACCTATGAATGTGGATCTGTGTCAGCCAGACATTCTAAGAAACCTTAGAGTTAATGACTTCTTCACATTAAGTAACACTATTAGGAAAAGTTACAACAATAGTACCTCAGAATCTCTGCTTTAGCTTTAAACGTGTACATATACACATTCAAAAGGCATGGTACAGTCTTCAAATACATATACACACACACATATTCAAATATATATAAACATATATATATATATATATTTGTCTAAATATTTGCTGACTATACAGTACCTTTTTTAAGGTTAAAAAAACTAAATCAATAATAAAACCTTTTCACAGACTAGTTTTTAGTTTATTCAATTGCAAACTGAAAGCAAAAACTTTTAAAGCTGCCATATTTCTATGGGCATTTTTAGTAGCAAATTACCAATTTATATAAGACTTTAAAAAAAGAGCTATAATTAAAATACTCTCCTTACCTTTTCTACTAATTAGCTATATTGCTCCACATGCCAACCATTTCCCATAAAAGTTACATTTTAGAAAAAGACCCTGCTTGCTGATCAGTGCACCCAGTCCTTGTAGAGAAAATTAGAGATACTTCTACTTTGTAAAATGAAATAGTCCCTTCTGGGAAAGCATTGCAAGAGAACAATCACACTCTATAAACAGGCTGTATATCGAATCTGCAAATGGTGGGGGGACTGTTGCAAAAACTCACAAGGCTACTCTGCCAGAAAGGAATTGTTTGGAAAAGTTGTTCAAACCTGGCAATGTCTTTCTGACAAAGGACAGCTGCATTACTCCAGCATATCTGAAGGGGTGCACAGAGGAAATGATAAAATGAAGTTTCTACTCATTGGAATATGGGCAGTGATTTAACAGTACCTAAAATAAAATGGTACCACAGGGTTTGCTACTAAAAAAAGTACAATTCTCATCAGAAAAAAATAAACAGAAAAAGGCTAATTTTTAATCTTTAACAGCCTCAGCATTTCTGACTTCATTAAAATTTGAAATGAAATGTAATGTCTTTGTTCCAACTAGGAGCACCTTCCAACAACAATTATTGGGTTGATATAATCAGAGGCAATAAGAATACATTAATAATTCATTTTTACACAATCTGATTCTTATTATCAGTACACACATGAAGAAATTAAACACTTTTAAAGGTCGTGCAGGAAACATTAATACTAAACATAGTACTAAACATAGAAAATGTTTACAAGACTACAAACTACTATGATAAAACTATAAAAGTGTATTTGATGACAAATACCTTTGACAAATCCCTGAAGTTGCTAGGAAGCGTAAGGTCCAACTCCTCTGACTCATAGTTGGTGATAACCCAAGGGAAGACAGGGTACTGATTCAAATCATTGTAAGTTCGACCTGACAAACAACAAAAAAACTCCACTGTGAATAAAGAGCTACATTTAACTAAAATACCAATCTCACAGATGCAACAATATAACTTTATGAGCTGCTTGAAAGAACTGCAGTTTATTTCAGATCTGTTATAATTTCAACATTCTATTTTGCTTTATTGAAAGGATAATGGAAAAGTTGACAATATGCTAGTATTTAATCTAAAACATTTCAGCCCATTTCCCTTTAATTGTAAACTCTTTTGCATACAGTAAGATTGACAGTTAAATTCATTAATTTCCTATGCATTTCTCTTTCCTTGTTTACATCATCTTGTCTTCCATTTCCTTAAGGTGAAACACTTCCAAAAATGGAGGGTCGATGATTTTTGTTGATACTAAAAATTAAAGCATTCTTTTTACATAATGTCTTAAATACAATATGTGAAAGAAGAATGAAGTAGCTCAGGAATTCAGACTGAAGAAATTTTCTATTAATAACTGCTTCATCTAGAGAATCACTTTGAGGAGAATTCATTCTTGCCCATTGTCCATCTATGGATATGCCAACATTTACCAGGACAGAAAATTTGTTTTGGATATAGGTTCATGTGTACATCTTCATATATCTAAGATGGAAATAATACACTTCTTCCAGTAAAAACAAAATATTCAATTAGAATAAACATATACCACACACACCAACACATCACAAAGCCTGGTATCTAAATTTAAAATGCAGTTTTTACATAGATCCTGGCTCTTTTATTATATTGTTGCAGAGGCTTATTCATTCATATCATCTTCAATCATCATGTTCTTGAGATTTTGTTCAGCCTGGTCTTAAAAGTCTCCAAAGACAGGTTTTAACCTCTTTCCCAGGAATATTATTTTACAATCCAATCTGTAAAGTTGACAGAAAACATTTTCTAAATCTCCACCACAGTTTTTCTTCTACCAGTTTTCTCACACAACTCAGTATTTTTCCAGCATGGTTTGCAGAATTTTTAAATTATATAGCCAGTCTTTCCCTGATCACTTGGCTTTATTGCACATTACCTGTTATTGAGGATTAAGGCTACTTACATGACACTGGGGTAACCATCATTCTTTTAGCCCCCTATCATGGGCAGCTCAACTTTCCCTCTTTCCATAACGTTATCTTTTTGCTTTTTCTAACCTCAAACACCAAGCAGATAAGAATTCAATTTATAATTTCAATAATATATTAAAGCTGAAAAGGATCATTCATTGGAGCCATAGAAAAGAGTGTCATGATGAGCCTCATTCAGCTTGAGCAGTAACGAGGCAAGCAGATCGACCCCTACTTTGAAAAATCTGTCAGCATCCTGGCACCTCTATCTTGATGACTGATTACAGAAAGCACCAAAAGTGACCATTTGTATAAAATGCAATTAGTGCAAGTACAGGCATTTGTTACATCAATGGTTTTAGCAAGAGCAAAGCCTAAAAGGGAATTAACAGAGCTTTCACCACAGAAAACAGCTGAAAATTGAGAAATTTTCTGAGTTGCTCAGAGGATAGAATGAGTTGGAAAATAAAAGGGATGTCATGATACCCAACAGTCAGCCTCCACTTAGTAAACTGAAGCCCAGCTGGTTAGAAGCTGATGGGGTAAGATGTGTTAAACAAAATATAGTTCAGTGTTTACAGAATGAGTGGTTAGGACAAAAATAAGTGAATAAAAATTAGGCTTGGGTTTGGATTAATGGTGTCCTAGACCAGCAGCACTGGCAGTCCAAGCACTACACCCTTTCTTGAGACCAACCATGCATCCTGCAACAGTGGTATTTATTGGCTCCAGGAATATTCTGCTCACTGGCTGAGATTTCCTAGAAATCTCAGCATCTATGATATTTAGGGAGAAAACTTATTGCATCTATGATATTTAGGGAGGATAGTAGTTACGAAAATTAAAACTTAGAATACTGAAGATAAAGAAGTTCCTATTTCTGAGACTTTGCTAAATAGTTAACAGTCTATATCATTCCTGTCCCCCCGCAACAGTCATGATATTCTGATTTTAAGTGCAGCTCAGTACAGTGTTATGAATACCTCTCTAGTCTTACATCAACATAAATATAATTATGAATGAAGTCAACTTAGGAGGATTTTTGTGAAGATTTTCAGGACACAATCATACATAGACAAAACTACTCATTACAAGAGCAAAATATATTTGTGCCCCATGGCTACTGAGACTGTGCCATGGCTAACTCCTTTTCTGTGTAATTACAGTAATTTGGATGAACATTAATTAGCAATACCTGCTATAGTGTTTAGAAACATCAAGTATTCAAAGTTGGAAATCTCTCGGTGCTGCCATCGCTGGGTCATGTTGGAAGCTTTGAAGATCTGTCGTGGACTAGCCAAAGAAATGCGTCTGAAAACAAGGAAAATTGGAAAAAGTAATGAGAAAACTGGTGGGTCTTCCTTTTTTACATAGCTGATTTTTAGTGGCAGTAGTACATATTCTTTCTACCAGGTCTGGGCTAGATTTCTCTGGAGATCAAACTGCCACTTGGATACTTGAAGTTCATTTTTAAAGTTTTATAATCTAATAAGAATAAAAAGAATTAATGCATCTGACAGCTGGATATGTCAAGATTTGAAAACTTTCCAACAGAAATCTTTACAGCTGTGCAAATTCAGCTGCTCCATGATGGCTTGATGTATTACAGAAATATTTTACTGGAGATTTAGAGATGGACTATCATTAAATAAGAAAATTACAATACTTTCAGAATTTCACATAAGAATCAAGTCATCTTTAAGGAGAGGTTTTTTAAATCCCTCAAGAACAAAGGAAAACAATGATAAGATGATAGAATTTCATTATGAAGTCCATCCTCTTGAGGTTTAAATTCTGGGCAGTGTTGTGGAGTTAGTCATAAATAACTCAAACTTTTAGAATTTGATGCCAGATTTCCTATTGTTTGTGAAAGAAGACTGTAAAGTCATTCCTTGGAGTGATAAATCAAACAGAGAAGAGTTTATCATAAAATTCCCAAGACTGTTTTGTTCATAACAAAAACATCTGTAAATACCAAACCCACATCACTTAGGGAGGAAAAAAAATACATATGTAGTTTTAGTTAAAAAAAACTTTACAGGTATTGGTAAACCATTCAAGGAAACTGTAACTGTTTTTTTTTTTTTAATAACCTACATTATGTTGCAAACAAATTGATCAGTACAAATGGATGTGAAATATTGAGCAAATGTGTCTTCAATGTACATTTAAAACTTTTCACACATAATTTGTTTCTGTAAATAGAAATCCTGATGTTCTTACAGAGTGACTATAGGAGCAATCCAAGAGATTTTTTTTCTGGACTCTATAAAAAAACTGCAAAACACAACAGAAAACATCCCAAACTATTTTAATTCCATTTCTATGTACAGAAATTGATTAAAAATAAAAAATTAAAGTAACAACTATCAAGATACTCCCCAAGGGTCTCCTGCTCCATGTTCTGTAAACGAGTAGGTGTAAATGCTTCAAACCATGTGGGCTGGATCGATGAAAATAAAAACAACTCTTAGAACTGACAGATAAAATTAACTCTTATTGTAAAATACCTGGTCTGGGGTAATCCAAAGATGGTACCAATACCAACCCGAGGTAGACAGTTAACCACTTTCTTTACTGTTGCTTGGTCAGGGAAGTTGAACATGACACCCACTGTGAGTACAAGAGTTGAAAGACAGCATGACTTTACATATTTCAGGCTTTCTCAACCAACACAATGCAACCCTAATCTCAGGTGCTCAACAGATCAGGCAAGTTTCCTTCAGGTTGCTGTAGATATATTTCTGTTAAATTTACAGAACTCCTTTTATATATCACTAACAGGAATTTCAACAGAAGTTGTCACTGTTGCACATCTTACAAGGTCTCCATTTTTTTTCCTCTATGAATAGAAATTAAACTTATATGCACAGATTGACTGACTAGAACAAATTTAAAAATGTATGTATTAACTGGTTCACACATTTACTAATTTACTTTCTAGATATTTTCTAGAAATAGTGTTCAAAATACTATCTTCCTATTTTGTCTGAGACACGTGAATGACACTTCTGAAACAGCAACCTAAAAATCTGAATAACAATCTAATTATGGTATCACCAGTGGCCATTTATGACTTCAGAGAGTACAACAAGTGTTGATGCATATGATTAATATTCTGTTGGACAATACCATTACCAAAACAATGTTCTACATTTTAAATAAAGCATGAAGGCATAGCAGTCCCTGGTCTAATCCAGTAGTGAAATTCTTTCATTCAGTTGTTCTTGGTGTGTATAACTAACAACTATCAGCTCTCCAAGGGGACACAAAAATCCTTCATGCATAACAAATCAGAGGTAGGACTGTCTTGAGCAGGAGTCCTCAGAGAATGCCAAATAAATACGTGGATATAAATGGAAGTGAGGCATTGATAATGCACAGTTTTCATGGTTTATCATAATTTATCATTGAAAAAAGAATTGGAAGGAGAAACCAAATTACAAAAAAATACTAACTTAAATACTGATACATTTAATACAAGCCTCTCCTCTATCTACACAAATCCATGCCAAAGCAGACATGGCTAAACATCCAAGGAGAATGCACATGTCCCCACATCCTTGGGGACCTGTCATTTAGTTAAGCTCACTGTACCTCTATTTGCCATGAATATTTCCAGTGCTGTATTTTGCAAGAGGTAACGTCGGGAAAAGATAGACCGAATCTCTGAGAAGAGCCATTTTCCATGGAGTCCTTCTGTATATGCCAGAATCTAGGAGAAACAGACAGAAAGGATGTTTTAAATATGTTAGCTGGACAGGTAATACCTTGCAAAAGAGGAACTCTTTGACCCACAAACATGGATTCTACCAATAAACATGGATTCTACCAATAAAATTAATTCAGATTGTAAAATACCTGGTCTGGGATAATCCAAAGATGGTACCAATACCAACCCAAGGTAGACAGTTAAAATCTAAACATGGATTCTAGCATTTACATGCAAAACCTGCAGCAAAATTAAAATATGCTCGAACTTCAAATCATGTTATGAATCTCTAATACATTTTCTTGTACTCCTGAATTCAATTATTCATGCTAAATATTTTAAACATTTGCTTGCAGTTATTCCTTTAAATACAACTGTCTATTTTTCATAACATTTTCAGAGTTTCAAAAACATTATTAAATGTTCAGCATTTCAGCAAAGCATAAAACTGTATTCAGGAATGCATTTCTAGTAGCATTAGATGTATCTGCACACCCTTCAGCATTGTAATAACAGGCCTGTAACAAATAAGCAAGAAAAAAATGTCTTTGAAGAAAAAAAATGTTCCTTAGGTTTATCGTTAAGGCAGCGTTCATTAATTCTAGAACTAGAAAGGTTGGCTGTATAAGAGGTTAAGTATCATTTTGTCAGCTAAGGTTAAACACAAACCTGCAAATGAACTCAGCATAATCTCTCTATGGAGTAAGCGGTTGTCAAAGTAACTTGTTACAATTCCTGTCATCCCATCTGACAGACACAGATGCTTAGTCTGCCTTCACAATTCAAACTAATTCCATTTTCAGTCCTCAGCCACTTTGTTTCTTTGTTGCTTCACTTTTTCCTTTCCGTTTCAAAGCTTAATTATGTAAGTGTTAAAGGACATAGAGACTGGACACTTCTCTACCTCAGATTAACAAACTATAGGAGAAGGAAAATCTGAGATTTGTCAATTTTAGCAAACACAAAAGCACTTAATAGACAACCATCACAGAAAATGAGATTCATATGCAATCCTTGTTAACATCATTCTTACCACAATTTCACTTGAGCAATAAACACATTGTGTACAAAAATGAAAAAGTGAAATTCAAGTCTTTAACATAACAAAGACTGTTAATTAAGCCAATAATTTTTTTACAGGTTTTTAACAAAGGAGGATTTTGCCTTGCATGTAGCATATATTGACAAATAAAACCTGCACTTTTGTAGCACAGAGAGCAGATGCACCATTATAAAAGCACTACACAATACAGCATAAAATATTGTACCAGTTTTGTGAATTAAAAGCAAACAAGACTGGAAACCAAAAGCTGATAGCACAGATCAGAACATACAAAGCAAATCATCTTCACCTCAGTACAAGTGCCAACTTCTCTCCCAGCAAACACACACACACACACACACACACACATAGAAAGAGAAGGAAAAAAACTACATAATTCTTCCAGTACAAAATTCTAGAACTGTAATGAAGGGACCAGAGATTGTCAATGGTTGCTAAACATTTCTGGAACTGGGGAACTAACAGACTTGGGCCACACTTACACTTCCCATAGTACACCCATATCCCATCCACACTAATTGGCAGATTTGTATAATTCTGTGGTGCTATTCAGAACCACCATGCTTGGTTTTTGTCACATGCATATAAATATCCTCTAAGAATACAACATCAAAAGAGGCAACAAAAGAGACAAAGTTGCAGTGCTCATCACAGAAATCTCTTGGTACTTTTTGATGATATTCATCCATCTTGTGATCCTGAAATTGGAGCTTCTAATTGTAATGCTTGATTTTTTTTGAGACAGACAGCAATGTGGTAACCTCCAATTTTCTGCAACAACTAAAATCCAACAGCCTGTTTGTCCCCATTGGTCTATGCATGGCAAATTCAAACATTTACTATGTGGATAGTGTAAGTAAAAGCAGCACTCTAAATAATTATTTCTTTTACCCTGTGAAGTGAGCATTTTCTGTGAGACTGCCAACCCCACATGAGGCCCAGAGCTTGCTGCCTGCAGCCTCCTTAAAACTGGAAGGAAAAGCACCAGCCTGAAAAGAGCAGAGCTGGCTTGCATTGTGCACCTTGTAGAGCCAACCAAGTAGGTGAGGTAACTGAATTCAGAGGGAGAGGATTTACAGCAGGAACTGGACCTGCCCCAGAAACACTACAGTCACTGCTGTAAGCACCTCTGAAGCACTCATTAACAAAACTGATCAGGAGACACAAGCAGCTGAGGCCGGGCTGAGCAGGGCCTTCATTCCGGGCTGGAGCAGCCCCTGCCTGCTCTGCGGCCTCACTTCAAAGTCTCTGGAGTTCAATTAAAACTGGATTAGGTTGGAGCAGCCCTTCTGTGGGACACTGTGCTCTCTGGAACTCCGGGTGCACTGACAGCACCCTAGCCAGGGCTCTAGCCCGCCAGTGAACCAGCTGCCATGGCAACGCAGCGCTGCCCCGCTCATCACTCCCTCCACCTAGAGCGGATGAAAGGTCCAGGAGACAAACACATTTCTTTCATGTCTATGGCAAAGTGCTCCTCATGAAAATCCAGCACAGCCTTTCACTACCTAGAAAATATTATTAGAAACTGCTAGCTGTAGAAACTGGCTCATTCTTCAAATAAAATTCAGCATTTTTATTCTGGCAAACAAAAATTATTGTTTTAATCACTTCTGACATAGTTTCAAGAACTATTTTTGCATTTGCCTGTTTTCACCCATAAGCCACAAAACACACAGCTCCACTTCAGAATTTAAGAATAGCTATCTTTTTCATACCATCGTACAATATTTTGAGATTAAAACCAACTCATTTCTGCCTTTTGTTACCACCAGTTTTGAAACAAGTTGTGGAGCACAGACTAATGAGAGTGTACAATCTAATTTAATTTGCAGAAATAGTACTGCCTTCCCCACATGAGAAAGTATTTACAGAATTTCAGTTGATTCAACACATATTAAATTGAAGTTCAATCTACTGCACATTTCATTTGTTTCTAAAGATACAGCACCTTACAGGAGAAAAGACAATTTATACTGTTTACCATTTCATTTAAAAACACATAAAGTAATGAGGCAACTGTAAAGTTCCACAGTTTCAAAAATCTCATCGAACTGTTCTGTAATTAGACTTTGACAACACCAGATGAAGCAGCATCATGACAACATTACTAAAAATACAAAATTACTTTCCCCTTTGAATGAAGTCCCTTCTTTTACTTCAAGGATTAGAAATGAAGGTCTAAACCTGTACTAGTCACTGTACTCATGCTGATGGCCCCAACACTGCACAGCTGTCAGAAATTCCCTAAGAAATTAGTGAGTAAAGAACAGCCAGATTCAAATTCTACTTGGAGGAGACTCTGAAATCAGAGTAGCATGAAAACTCAGGTAGACCAGTGCTGACCACAAATTAAGATCATACATAAGTAAGTGTTCACGATTTACAGTGATACATCTGCTAATTTCACAACAAAACAAAAAAAAGCTCATTTAATTGGAAGCTATTCTGTGGTTTTTCAGTCTTTAATACAAATGCCCCATTCTACCTTTTCTTCAAAACCCTCCTTGAATGTTTATCATAAACAATGTCTATTGTAAAATACTTCATGCAATAGTTGAAAAACCACCCCCATCACTGCAGCTGCCTCCTGACTTAGAAAAGTAATATTTTACTGAAGACTAAATGAACATTTTGCTTTACTTGTTAAGCAAGCCAATCAGCTATCGTATATTTTATTTTATTTTAGAGAAAAGTACTATTGATCTTGAAAATGTGAATAGGCTAGAAGTAATTAAGTCTGTAAATGGTTATAGAACTGAAACAGTAATTGAATAATTATATTACTTTAATATGCCAGCCAACTTAACTGCCATGAGTAAAAGAAAAGCTAAATAGCTTATTTAAAAAGCTGATGCACATTTGCCTAATTTTAAATAAGTTATAATGCAAAACAAAGAAAAAAAACCAACAAAGCACTGAATAAAAATATAGAGTATTTAACTTACATTCTAATTTGATTACAGTTGAGAGAAAATTTATAAATACATTCTAGCAACATTCCAGGTTATTTGGAGTTGTTTTTAGTCAGGAAGGCAAAATTACAGCTCTCAGAGGCTACAAAATCTGACACTCAGCTTACAAGAAACCTGGATTTCTACCTTAACCTCAGCCTTGCATCTGAAGACCCTAGGATTCTACTGTCCAGGTATTATTTAGTTCCTGGCTGCAGGATTCACAGTGAAAGAGTCTGACTCTGCTCTTTGTTTAATTACGTCTAAGTACAACTGAATTAACAGGGAATTAGATCAGACTATTAATAATCTTAAACATCAACATGCTCTTCAATAAATCAGAGTTGTTCATTGGTTTATTTTAGATTTCTCAAAGAAACAGCAAACAAGATGCTTGCTTTAAGTCTCAGATATTTACAAAATCAGCCACTAAAATCCACAGGCAGTGAGCAGCAGCCTCCCAACCAGTCCCCCTGTGAGCATGCACAGTCTGTTACACAACCCTGTTCAGCATTTTCATGGGTGACAAACTCAATTAAACATATTCATTACTTTAATGTTCCACTAGACAGTTTTACCCGGCATAAAAAAATAAAATAAATAAATAAATACTCAGTGACCTTTGTATTGATCAGAGCAAAATGGCTTATGCCTGGGTGTGGGTGGTGAAGGGATTGGGGAGGGGGGTGGTAAAGGACTCTTATGTTTTCTCTTCCAATTACTGAAGGAGATGATAAAACCACAGCAAATGATGTATCAGCTCATTTTATCTTATCGCTTTGGGGCTAGGTGACAATGAAGTTCATATTTCACTGGTTCCCATTGAAGATTGTGAAAATTACTTGCCCTTATGACCTGAAATTTCACTGGAAGACAGAAATTTCTCTTCTGCAAAGTAATGCAATTTTTCAGATGTCAACCTTTAGCCCAGCTTTAAAAATTAATTTCATTTATATTAACCAATGATATTGATATTTTCACAGAATGCTCTTTGATACATGAACCACCGACTAGCAAATTGATGTGCTCGAGAAGGATAGAATTATTTTCTCTGAAGCTGCTGGGGACAGACAGATTTACCACAAACTGAAATTCCCATTTCACATTATGCTGTTTATATTAGCCTAAAATACCTTAAGGCTTCAGGACCTGTAAATAGTTTAATCTTTTGTTAGGATTTAGTTCTGTTTCTAGACCCATTCAGTTTTGGAATAATTTCTCTCTACACAATGAAAAAAGAAACACCATGTGCTTGGAAATAAGAGGAATAATAAGAATAAAGTCTGTCACAGACCACAGATCAGTACATATATGATAGCATGAAAAATGCTTCCCAGATTATTAAAACAAAGGAATGCACAACTATATATTCTCCCTTTATCCTGTCACTTAAGCTGTATTTCAGTGTGAAAAAATCTGTGTGCAATCTAAATTTTCTGAAAGGGGTTTTCTACTAACTTTCTTCCTGATAATCCCAATCTAACTTGGAAATAAAATTACTGAGGGAGCCTGTATTTCAGAACTTTTCTGATTTGACTATGTGGTTCTAAACACCTCACATGTATGTGCGAACAATGTTAGCAAATTTAGTACCAACTCTCTTACTTCCTTCAACTGGGTCTCTTTTTTTTTTCCTTCTGATTAACGCTGCTGGGTTTTAGAGAGCAGGAATTCATTACCACTATCAGAAAACATTTAATTAACCCAAAGAACAGGAATTTCTGATTGCTAAAGACAATTATGCAAGGTAAATTATGCAGCCTCAGATAGTGGAAGTTTAAAAAGAAGAAAATTAATACAAGTTAGGGCGACTGTCCAAGCCCTGCAAGGTTCAGGACATGAAGTTATTACTTTCTTTGCAAAACACGACAGCAGGCTTATTTAGGATAAAAAAGGAGCCAGAATTGCAAAAATTCACAGATTCTTGTAGGAGTTGACTGATATCTTGATTTAGTTACATTCTGATTTAAGAGCTAGTTGGATCTGCTCCTCAAGAGGTAGATACAAAAGGCTCATACAGATGTTTACCTCACCTGGAGAAGAGCAACATTTTTCCTCTCCCAGGGTTACCTGTTTATGCTATTTGCTACAGCACTGATGTTCATACATATACAGACTTCATATACCTGGTATGTAAAATGATGCAGACAACAAGCCATAACCAAGAATCTTTAAATCATTTAGAAATAACTCAACCTAGTCTTTTTGGACTGCATTAAATCATGCAACTTCAGGATTTCATGTGTCAATGAATTCCATCTGTTAAACAGACACAGTGCAAATACTAAAAAAGCTTGTTTTGATTTCATATTTTATACATTGAAAAAAATGACATTACCTGCAAAAGCTCAAGAAGAGAGCTTAAGCATCAGTGAGCAGAATTCCATGAAGTGATTTCTCACTGTGTAGAAGCTGTCAAAAGAAGCTGATGATATTAAATAGTGGAATTTGCATCAAAAATGCTGAAATTATGTATTATCAGTATTAAGACTTTGTAGCAATGAATGGTGCAGTGGTGCATTCCATATCATTACCCTGTGATACACAATTTTGAAAAACTAGCTGGGAAAAATCCCTTTGCCATCATTTTATCTATCCAGCTGAGAAGCAGGTGTCTAAATGGTTCAAAAAGTCCTTCACAGCTCTCCTATTTTGGTGCATAACTTTGTATCACCACAACTGTTGCTACCTTGTTAGTTAGCTCACCTTCAAGTTTATTAATGTAGAAAACTAAAAGACAAAGAACAGGAAGCTTTAGATGTTCCAAATTGTCACTCTGCAAAAACTGAACAATTAATTAGCTTTCCCATCTCCTTGTGAGCTAACAAAAAAAGGAAATACAAATTCAGATTGAATTCATTATGGAAATGTTTTATTATTGAAAAGGAGGTTATAAAATAAGAAATCTTTTAAATCTTAACCTCAAAAGCTTTTAGCACACTCCCCAGAATCAGGTATTCCCAATTAAAAAAAAAAAAGTATGTTTTCAAGGTGATATGACCATGATCCATATTTTGAAAATATAAATTGTACAGAAAGTTTCCTAGTAGAAGTAAGACAACACAGGACTGGTGACTCAAAACCATGTGATGAGGTTGTAACATTACTGCAATTTAAAAGAAGGATTTCACAACAAGCCCTAAAAACCTTTCCCTTGTTCAAAGATAGAAGTGCCAGAAAAATAGTTAAAAGGAATCAAGGAGAGATTTTTTTATATATGTGTAATGACAAAAAGGTTGTAGATTTGGGTTTTTCTTAAGTTTAAAGTTTTTTGGAGTTTAAAGTCTGGTTGATCTCTCTCCTTTTATAAAATTCCTAGTGCAGAAAAGTCCTGGAGGATAGTCCTTATCAGACTATTGGTGGATCTTTAACAAGTACAGAGTCTAAAAATTAGGAAAATTGCCAGACTCACAGTAGCTCATATCCACAGCAGTATTACTTACTATGTATGGTGAAATGTAAGAAAAAGGAGCAAGCGTCTTAAAGGCACAGCACAGAAAACAATGCAGAAGCCATCTTTGTTTTGCTGTCTCTTAAAGATACTTAGACATTGAAATTTTTTTTTTAAATCATAGATTATCCTGAGTTGGAGGAGACCCACAAGAACCACTGAAATCCAATTCCCAGCCCTGCACAAGACATGCCCAAGAGTCACACCCTGTGCCCAAAAGTGTTGTCCAAACATTTCTTGAGTTCTGTCAGACTGGTACTGTGATCACTGGCCTGGGGAGCCTCTCTTTTAGAAAAAATAAGGCTCATGTTTGCTATAAATGTCTCTTCAAATTTGTATTTGGAACAGCAAATGAGAATAGTCATGTCAGATTTCCACTGGTGCCCTGCCCCTGCCTATTTCACTACTTTCAGGATATGACTTCTCCCATGGGCTGCTTCTCCGTGTATCCAGCAAAGGCCTCTCCAGTCAGAACATGTGCAAGTGGAAGCAGCAACTACAACCAAGAAGGAACCACTACACCTGCAGCACTGGCAGCTGTCCAGTGTCTGCTGTTTCCATTTGATCCTGCAGAAGGAGGAGCAGAAAGCAAATGGGCAATGAAAAAATAAGTTTCAACGCCAAAAAATGATTTTTTTTTTAAATCAGTGACCTGTAAGCTGACCTTCATATCCCTTCATCAGAAACAAAACAAAAACAAAAACTCCCCCACACATCTGGCAGGAAGCTAGAATACCAGTCATCAAGAAACACTGCATCTGATCAGCTCATTAATGGGAAGCAAGCCCATACATGGAAGAACAGATGTGCCTCTTGAAAGCAAGGAGAAAAGTCAGACTCCAAAGCTGCCAAGCCAGCCACTCACATTAGAAGATTCTGCACTGGGTTTCAGGAGAGATGTGGCACACAAAGTGCCCCTTGCAAGGGGGGTATGGATGCAAAAATGGCTCAATGCCACCTTTGTGCTGCAGAGACTCTCAAGTGCTGCAGGAACCAAATCCCCTTCAAATAAAATGGGGCAGCTGTAGGGGCCGATGTGGCTTTGCCTCATTTGGGATGCCCAGGACTGTATATAATGCTGAACAGATTTTCCCTCTTGCCCTCAGAATCTGGGAAAGAAGATAGCGCAGAACTGCTATAAAACCCTTCACTGCCCAAGTCCTTCTCCACTCACTGTAAGTTCATTTACTGTAAACCATAGCCAAATGACAACAAAATCAAGGAAATGTTCTTAGTTATCAAAGCACATGTCTCCTATGTGCTCCTTTTTATAACAAAGTCCCACATGAGTATACTTCATATTTTGTGTCTGTATTCTTACATTTGTCTTATATTCCTGTAAAAGTAGATTAATTTCTCAGAACTGATTGAAATCAATCACGGACCAAGGTTTTGTTATGACCTGTGACTGCAAGGAAAAACCCTTTAAGATCACCCATAAAAATAATGTGTCCGATTAAAACTTACCCCATGTTTTTAAAGGAAAAAAAAAAGCCATGTGAAGAGGAGGTTTTATACAACAACTGCTGATATTCATCTTAGTACATGCTAAACTAAAGTAATATAAATTCAGATTTAAAGCATTCCTACAAGAAGAGACCCTTTCCTAAGATTAATTAAGCCAGGGGCACAACTAATGTGAGGTCTACAACGACATCTATGATTCTGGGGTAACAGAACAAGAATATAACCCTTATTTCAGCTTAAAAATGCAATAGAAAATTAAACTGCATTTCTAGTCCAAATGATTGATAAGAAAGGCTTGAAAATGTGATTCAAGTGTAACAGATACACAGACAGCAGTCTGGGGATAGCTGAACAATTGATCCAACAATATGATTTGCCTAGCCATTCCCCCTGGGGTATTAAATCTAAAACTTGTTACTCCTGAGGGCCCAATAAAAAATAAGTCTATCAAAGAATTCTGCAGGTGACAGGAGGAGAGAGGGCAGTAAGTCTATGCAAAAATATTAGCTCTTGTGAAGAATTTTAATCTGGGCTGTGTTATGCATTTATCTTTCAAACCCATGATGCTGTTTTGCAAAACTGAAAGTTTTCCGAAAAGCCAGAAAAAGTCAAGTCTAATGTGGGAGTATTGACAAAGCTCCAGTTTCCAGCCAGTACCACCAGTGTTTCATAAATGCTGAAGCCAACAGGGAAAAGTATTTTCAACTGCTTCTCTTTAGAAAATCCTAACCCCATAGCAATATCCTATCCATCCTGACCTAAGTGCTGCCAAGAACTAAGTTCCTTGCAAAAATACAGCAATTTATCCTGCTTGTGCATGTTTCATTTACAAAACTAAATTAAGGCAGCCTTTTAATAGGCAATTTTTTCAAATAAATTTACCACATTTGAAAGAATGTGGGAGCCCTTCTTAATTATTTTTTCAAGTAGGGAAAAGACCTTAACTGGATAGCAGCTCCCCTCCTAGTCAAGTCCACATTTTGAAAAAGGTGCATGTTTTTTCACAAGGAGCAGAAAAGTAAAGGCATTAGAAAATTTGATTTTCCAGTGGTGTCTGCAGCTCTTAAGTGATTTTTGGTGTGGAACTCAATGTTCTTCTATTCTTAAAAAAAATATATTTTAAGGCAGTAGCTCTACCTTTAGGGTTTTCTCTAGCTGAAGTACTTACAAGTAAAACACCTGTAATCAATTCTTCCCATAACACATTAACATTATAGATATTCAAGTGGGTAACAATTTTAAGATATGTGTTAGAGAAAAGAAGATTGGAGATCTGAAGTATAAAATATCTCATCTACAAAGAGGAACACATTTACAGCTAGAAACTTTAGCAGATTTATCACTACAAGATAATCAATTTTCTATTTGAGGAGTTGGAAGTTGAAATCTTGTAGAGTTTCATGTTTGAGAACTTATTATAGGGCAAGGAAAGCATTTCTCACTCTTCCTTGAGCACATGAAAACCAGTGACTGAAATGCTGAAATGATTTGGATGCAAAACTTGAGGCAGCAGTACAGACTAAAAATAACTCATCCAGACACATCTAGGAGTGTTCCACCAGTGAAGAACTGATAAACTGATCAATAAAACATCCTTCCTTGCTTAACCCCCTTTCATAACCATATAGGGGATTTTAATATGAATTTTAAATTTAACAAAAGACTTAACAACTTTAATTTGTTACATTAATTGTTGAAGCTTCAAACATACAGTAGTAATTGAACCTAACAAAAAATAACTGAAATTGGCAAGTATCTGCTTCTTAGCATTGCACCCAAACAAAATGTCGGTGTTGATAAAATCCACTTTTAAAATCCTTGCAAATCTTAAGTACTGTCATCTCATCACCCTGTTGGAGTTTGATTGATTACGCCTTTTCCTTATGTTCATTAATCTCATCACCTTATCTTTTACACCACTTCATTTTAGCAGAAAGGCAATAATAAAACCCTCATCCATTATCCTTTTACACATCTAGTCAAGCGGAAATGGTTAATAACATGCTACAAATTGAACTTCAATCACCTCATTTTCTCCTTTGTCGAATGCACATTAAAGTATATTCCAAAAGTGCAATTTGTTTTACAGGGGAATTTGTGTTATATTGCTACAGACAACTAAAATTAAGTGTTTCTCAGTTTGGTTATTAAATATATCCAACTGTCCTTTTATCTCTGATACTAAAACATTAACTCATTTTATTAGGGTGTAATAATACAAGAGCCTTATCTCCCAGAACACAGGGACATCTAGTCTGCCTAATAGTAAGTGTTATACAATGGGTCATTTATCTTTTTCTTTTTTTAAAAATATGCTTCTGATAGTTTATGAATTGGTATATTATTGCAGATGAAATGGCTCTCCATTTAAGAAAAGTTAATTTGTTTACATGCAGGCTTATCTTCGAATGCAAGCCCTATTAGAGAAACGGTCTGTAGCTGTCAGAGCAAGTGAAGGAGGAAAAGAGGTGGATGTAGAAAAATTCAGAGCCCAGTAATTCAACTCTGATCACCAGCCTCCTGTTTGAATATTATCTGTGTTCCATATGCACTTTGCAAATATTCTATGATATGATTCCACAGAATTGGAATAGAAGTCAAAGAACTTGTTTCTGTAAATTCTCTCCATCACTCCAAATACAGGCATATATTAGTAAACTAAAATAAATGACATTTCTAAAAGAGCCCATCTAGTATAAAGAAGTTCCCACATATGATGCATTTGGAGCTGTTTCCTCCCAAAAAATATAAAAGAGTGGGCGAAATTTTAGCTCTATTAATTCAGTGACAGTAATCTCTTTTACAGAAAGGATGCAAGACCTCCTGCACTTTGTTCACCTTCTCAATGAAACAAGACTGGTCTGACTGACTCAGTAAAACTGCATATACAAATAAATAAATACAACAACAAATATTGTGCAATTGTTACAATGACAGGGTATTTTCCCATGCTTGATCTCATTTCAATTCTACAGAAATTTATTATTAACTTATTATTAAGGATAATAATAATAATAATAATAAATAATCATTATTATTATTTATTATTAACCTTACAAGAAACCTAAGAACATCATCAATCCTAACTTCAGGACAAGACGACTGAACAGGGGAAACAGTATTTTTTTATTATCAAAAAGCTCACTTAGTTACTTACAGTTACAGTGTTAGAGCATATACATAAATGCACACTTATGATTATTAAAAATGAAGTAACAACTACACCTTAGTCTAAAGCAAAGCTCTAGTTAACTTATAGTAAATTGAAAAAACACTTTTACAGTTCCCTCAATGGCCTACCTTTTTTCCCAACTCTCCTTTCCATTAAAAATTTGCCTTATTTCCCAAACAATTCCAATCCTATTTCCTCTCTCCTGCTCTACCACCTTCCATTCAAGCTGCAGTTTCACAAGGATTTTTGCAGGTGACTGCCCTGCAAACGTTGCACCTCATCGATCCCCAGTCACTTCCTGCTGCTTCCCCAATCCCTCCTTTCTCCAAGGACTATGTTTGAGGGTAAAGCTGGAGTTCAACAGGTATTCAGATATTCTCCCTAGGGCAGGGAGAAGGACAATAACAAAGGAGATGGAACGGTTCTAGTCTGACTCACTACCATAGATAGTTGCTAGTTTCATTGAAATTTTGCAAGTTTCTTCTTTCATCTTTGAAAGCATTTTGGGTTTTATTTTCTTGTAGTTTTGCCAACATGTAGCCAACTGTTGCTTCTGGCCCTGCATTTAGAGAGAAAGATTTCTGGCCTGTGTTTGCAAACTGTGGTTCTCCAATAATGCCACAGCCCAGGAGGAGGCTTGTTTTGCACCTCAGAAATACAAAAAGCATTCTGCTTCACCACAGCACAGGGAATCTTTGTGCTGCACATTCAGCCCTAGAATTGCAAATGCAATTCTCACCAAAAAAAATTATTTGGCTGGTCAAGAACTCAGGCTTCTTCATCTTCAGAACATTTGAAATACTCCACTGTTTCTTGAGCTATCCCAAACTGAATTTGATCTCGACTCAAAATTGCACATGAGTTAATATGCTTGCCATCCACTCAAATTCAGAGTCACTGAATTCAAACAAAATATTTTATTATTTGTTAAACCCTGCATGCTTAAATTTTCTTCTCCAGTTTCACATACGACCACCAAAATAGTGGCTGGCATCCAAAACTGCACACAGTCAGCACCTTAAAATATTAGAGGCATATCAACATATCAAACTGTAAAAATACAAATTTCTACACTGTGAATACACAGAATTTGATATAAATCATTGACTGATTTCTTTTTTCCATTTTGATCATTTTTCCGAAACCTATCCTTCAGAAAAGTATTTTAAGTACCCCTGCTTAACAACATCTCCCTCTTCTGAATGTGTTAACTGAGGATGTTTTCTACTTCTTTCCCTTTTTTTACTTAATTTATATTTAACCAGATGACTGAGTGAGCTGTTTAGGTTCTTATGAGAAAGTCTAGTACCCAAGTGAAATAAATAGGGAATTGGAGCAGGCTGTAAACCTACCAAGCTCCTAAACTGCTGTCTGTAGTTGACTGACAGAGGTGCAAGTTTACACAATCTAAGTTCAACCCTTCAGCTGATGCTGCACTTCTGCAAAATGTAAATTACTGTTGCTGTAGTGCTCGAATGCAGCAGTTTATTGCAGAAACAAATGAACAACTGAATGCTAACAAAGTCAAGGAGAGTCTTGATTCCAGTCTCTAACCACCATTCCTGTACCACATAACATGTCACCATCCATAAGTAAATGAGTTAATCAAATTAATGAGGATTCAGACAAATCGGCTGCCTAATGAGCACTCAAACTGATGTGGCAAGGGTTATGCTCCAGTGCTGACAAAATCAGTTTGATGAAACTGTGACAAAAGCAGCAAAGCACTGTTCCTTCAGCACATTTTCCTGCATCTTATTAACATGAAATTATAATTGCTATTTGCAAACTGTATAGGGAGACCATTTATTGCAGAAGTCATGTAAACATATGCTTTATCTACTCCTCTCTCCAGCAAACCTGTGTATATTGTTGGAATTCAGGACAGTAATTATTCAGTTCTTTTTGAAAACAGCAATCAGATAGAGTTGTTTAAAGTAATTTAGATGGAATATGCCAAGAGAATTTCCAGAGACACTACATTGTATGATTTTACATTTTATAAACATGATATTTGGCAATAAATATAAAATAAAACAAACAAAATAAATCAAAACATTATGCAGCTTTGCAAACAGTTCAGAAAATTAACACTAGAATCTCTTGAAAAGCAAATTTTAAAAAATCTGGCTCCAATATGTAGATGAATGATAATGCTTGTATGATGATTTCCAAATTTCATAATGCTAAGAAGCAACAAACATAGACAGGCTAAAGGAAGAAATTAGCCTAACTAATATTTTAATTACTTTATCAAAATCCTTTAATCAGGACTCCTGTAAGACTTTTCTGACAGTACTAACTGGTTATGTCTAGGCTTAAACTGCAGGGCCAAGGACTGGAACACTAGACCTGAAAATACTGAAAAATGAAAAATCTGAAAGTAAAAAAAAAAAGCCATAATTTTTAAAATGTAAAAATTAACTCTTACTTTCCAAGTATTATCTGTCCAGAACACTTTCTCCAGAGGAGAAAAAAAATCTCTGCACCGTGTTGCTTAAATGCAAGACATACAACAACATAAAAGAAACATTTTTACATGTAATAGGCATAATTAAATTAGTTTTTAAATAGCACTGGTGCACCTGCAGCCATAGAGATCATACAACCCTTCACTAGGATTACAGGAAGGAAGTCCTGGATGCTATCACAGACTCAGTAAAAATTCAATATTTACACACTAATGCCATTCCTTTCTCAAGGGGGAAGCATCATACCAGTAATATCTGATCATTATCCTGTGAGCACTACAAGAAACGGGTTGGGAAGTGGTAGAAAACTCAACTTTTACCCAGGAACAGGGAATGGAGCAGCTTTAACATTTCAGTATTAAGTTAGAAGAAACAACTGACTTCTACATAAGGACACAACTTGAGATATCCATGAGCTTTTCTTCTCTGGAATAGGAATCCTTGGCTTTAGGATCTGTGTTTGAAAAGCAGTCCAGAGACAACGTATAAATGATGTTGTATCCAACATATACAGAAGGATGTCAAACTGCCAAAAGAGTAATTAGGATCATTCCCAAAACAACAAATACATGTGTGCATTTTTTACAAAACCCATGAAAATATTACATTAAAACAGCAGTAGAAATCAGTGGCAGTTGACAATAATACTCTATATATATATCTTACTCAATTTTAACACCAGACATTTTCTCCCCAAAGGACACTGTTCTTGATAACAAGATTATTTATCTTTGAAAGGGCTGAACTCTCCACTTTTGTGATTCTTGTCACAACACACTCCATTTAGGTTTCCAACCGATTTAAAGGATCTCAGTAAAAAGTTACCATTTGACTACGGGTGGAGTTTATGGCTATGGCTGCACAGCAGGCGGCAGCCACGAGAGTGGCTGAACTCTGTGGTCCTGCTGCCTTCTTGCTCCTGCCATTAATGTTCCTATGGGCACAGAGGCAGCTGGCTCAGGGAATCACCCTTGCAAAAATCCATGCAAGAAAAAGTCATTTCCTGTTAGGTCAGTTCCTTAACTTGAATCCTCAGTTAAATCTCAGAATGCCTTGGGCTGGAAAGCACCTTTATGGACACGGCAGTCAGTGCCATGCTCTAGTTGACAATGTGGTGATCAGTCAAAGGTTGGATTTGGTGATCTTGGAGGTTCCTTCCAACCTAAAATATTCTGTCATTTTGTGATTAAAGATCACCTGCATCTAACCCCACTGTTGGCAGGGATGCCATCCACTAGATCAGTTTGCTCAGGGCCCCATCCAGCCTTGCCTTGAACATCTCTAAGGATGGGCATCCACAACTTTTCTGGACAATGTATTCAAGTGCCTCACTATCGCCTGAGAAAAGACCTTTTTCCCAGCATCTAATCTATAGCTTTCCTCTTATCATTTTAAATTGGTCCTCATTCTCTCCTTCTCCCTCCTTTAAGCCCCCCTTAGGTGCAGGAAGGCTGCTCTAAAGTGTCCCTGGAACATTCTCTTCCCCAGGCCCAAATCTCAGCCTGTTTTCTTCCATCTCTCTGATGATTGTCACAGCCCTCCTCTGGACCTGCTCCCAAAGATTCACATCATTCCTGTGCTGAGGACTCTAGACCTGGACACAGTACTCCAAGTGAGGTCTCACAAGGGAACAGACAGGGAAAATCACTTCCCTCAACCTGCTGGTCACAAATTTTTTAATGCAGCCCAGGATGTTGGAAGAAAGGATTAAACAGCCCCAAAACAATTCGTGTCAGATCCCACTGGCATTAATGGGGTGGTGGAACCATCCTCTCAGTTTCAGGAACCACTGTGTGCTTTTGTGCCTCTGAAAATATCTTGTCATTGCCACTGCACAGGTGTTTTCCAGCACAGTTGCTCTTTGCCAGCTATAGGAATACACTGCAGAAGAAAACGCTCAGCCAGTTAGTTCTGCTTCACAATAATTCCCAAGAATCATCCAACTGCAAAGATTATAACTCTCTGGGATAAAAACACCGCAAATAAGACAAATTACAATATACTAAAATGTGTACTCCAATATAGCTGTGTTCTTCAGTGACAAAAAAGAATGTAAATGGCAAATCCAAGTGCCTTTGCAATGTCTTTCATAAAATGCTTACATCTAGCCAAGTAGGTAACTTCTCTCATACGAGAAGCAGAGAGCATCCATTATTTCATTCTAAGACATTCTTAGGTCCAAAGCTAAATTTTAACCAACAAATTTCATGTCATTTCTCTACCTTCAGAAGGAGATATGACTGTAATTTGCTGACAAGTTACAAATATTGCTAAAATCCTAGTTATTCAAATATTTTGGTTACACATCTCAGTAGACAGATTTTGTGAAGACAGTTAACTCGAATTACTCTTCAACATACTTAACTACTGTGATGCTTGGAAAAAAATTTTGTCTTGTGAAAAAACCAATTGAGACTGCTGGTCTAATTCCACAATATTAAAAGGAAGTATTCAAAACCAAAAGCACCAAAATTAAGCAAAAGCTAAATTAAAAAAAGTTACCTTCCTTCTCCTTCAAGGATATACTCTTAATGACATGGGTTTACTTCTCCCAATTAAGGGCTCTCAGTGAAAGATCTGTGAAGGCTCCTGCTTTATATACAATTAACAATCAAACTGTAACACAAATTACATGTCAGCCTTATCAGAGTTTACACATTGAACTCCTGTATCTGTTGCCAGCAGGCAGCCCTCTCTATCTGGGGAATAACACCATGAATTGGTTCAGTGTCTCAGCACAAAATGTCACCCCAAAAGGTGCTTTGCCATCCCTTCTGTGTCAGAAGCACATGGAGCTCCATCACATCATTTATTCCATGCAGCCTCTGAGCAGGTTTTGTGCTCACTACCCCGAAGGCCAGGCCAGTCTGCCTTTTCTGGGGACTCATCTCAGAGCAAACTTCCATGCTGTACCATCCCCACAAAGATGTGACCTAACAACTCTGTCTTTCTCATCTCTCCCTGTATTTAAAGATAATAATACATTATTCTTACCAAAATACTCAGTTGCAGATCTGCTTTAGCTATCCAAGGCTATCTTAATCACATTAGC
>NW_005054304.1:1622162-1637162 GCF_000277835.1 Geospiza fortis | reverse complement strand
AGCAGGGAGGGCAGGGTCACAGCAGTTCACACCAAACTTGCTCCATGCTACCTGAGGGAGCATGTAGCTGTACATTGAATTTTACTACCCCCAGACATAATGTCACACAAGCAAAACAGGGTACTCCAAACAACTTGGTATGTCCCAACCATTCCTTCCTCACCACATATGGCAACTTTCCATTCCAACAGGACATGGCAAAACAAATACTTTTTCTTTAGGAAGTTTCTGAAGGTTGCAGCAAGAACCAAAAGCCCCCATTATTCGATTAAAAAAACTGTAAAAGATCTCCCATAACTGAGGCTATTTAGATAAAATACCTAATAATAATTAGAGAAATAACTGCTAATGCTACATATTAAGAAACTAGTTATATAACCACATATCTACAAGAGTAAGTTCAGTGGCAACAAAGTATGTCAAAGTGTAGAATTTTCACATATTCCAAAATAATTTCTTTAATTGTTCTGGGCACATCTCCATCATGAGGAATGCTTTTGTTGCCTCGTGCAATTGAAAACTGCATAGCAAAGCACACATACCTTCTTTTTAAATGGAATAAGAACCTGATATTTCATTCTGAAGAGTATAAAAGCATAAGGAGTATAAAAAAAAAAGCTTTAAACAGCTCTTTAGGCATTGAGAATACCTGTTTTGTACTGCTGACTAATATTTTAACCACCGCAAGGTGGAAGTGCAAGCTTAAGGAGCATGGAAGGTTACGCATGGTACATTAACTGTATTTTTCTGTGCAACCTACAATGCACCCACACAAATAAAAAATGCTTCCCTGGTGACATAATCACTGCCCTTTCAACAGCATTAGGCAAGTTACTTCCATGGAGGCAGCTTCACCACTGGAGTCAATCACAGCTGCAGCAACCTCCTGCTATTCCCTAGAGACCAAAAGGAGTTTTCCTAGGTATTATAATGAAGGAAAACACAAGTAGTTTACCTAAAAATGATCAAATCAGTCTTCTCTGTGGAAAATTACCTGTCTTGAGTTTCTGTGGCTCATCCTAACTCACACACTGAGTTAGTGTAACAATCCTTCTTGCCTAGGGAATGCTGCTGGGTCCAGAAGAAATGGGATAGGAAGGGAATGATGTGGCCAAAGACATACCTCACAAAGACAATCACTATTCCTTCAGAAAAGTGTCCAGGGTCTCCAGTAAGGTCTTCCAGGTATTACTCTAAACTGAAGAATGGACTGCTTTAAAACAGAATTAAAAGCTCATCCTATGATCCAGAGTGTGCCATATGTGTACACACACAAAGTTTCACAATGACAAAAGACATGCCTGTGCTCCACCTGTGTACGCATAAATAAGTATTTATGGTTTTTATTAAAATTGAGGCTTGAATGAGTACCATTTGCTCCCAGCAGAAATTTACAGGAGCAAATTCCTTGCAAATACTTGTCAGATTGGGATAAATGTCTGAGATCCACCCTTGCATTTTCTCACTAGCCTACCTTCCTTCTGCAGTGAGGTATAAATTTTCTTTTAAATATACTGCACAGTAGTAAACACTGCTCGTGAATATAAGATTTATAGCACATTAATAAAATCATAGAGGCTCACTGGCCTTAAATATATGAGGCACACAATTTAAGTTTTCATGACTACCTCAAAAGAGACCTAGAGTTGCCATGCAGCATGCTTAAATCTACAGAGTATTTACACCTACACATCATTCACCTCTTACCTATCTCTAATTATTTATTTTCTCCAGCACAGGACAAACTTCTGAAAGATTAATACTATATAGGAGGTGTGATATTTACTTTATTAGTTTAGGATTCTTGAAAAAAGCAAAGCAACACCTACAAGCAACAGAGAACATGGGATCTTAGTATTTGTTTCACATGAAAGGAAAATTTTAAAAAATTAAGGTTAAACATGATGCTTTAATATAGTGATAGCTAGGAGGCAGAACAACAAAAATATCTATAATTCAGACTCCAACAAACAACATAAAAGTATCTACAAGTAGCTTGGCAAGTGCCCTTGAGAAACAAATACCTTTGACACAATATACAATTGCTAAAGTGTACAGAGAGTAAAAAATACCTGAAATTCAATTTCCATTGAGATACATATATAACTCCATTCACTGCTGGAATTTTGTATCAAATTTTTTGTATATCAACTCAAGTAGAAAATACTCATGACAAATATTACTGGTTATTTTATTAATCAAACCCAATGCTGTGTGAAGAAAAGGTTTCAAACCCATTCTCAAAAAGAATGAAAAGTTTGTGTTTTCAAACAAAACAAGCATTTCACTTCCAAAAATGCCTCGGTTTTCACTGCTTAGTTACATTTTGGAGGCTAGTGATTATTGCTTTGTATTATTATTATCATCCCCTCCAAAAGTACTAGGTGATTGATACTTACAGCCAGCTGGTCAAAAGAAGAAAAAAAAGAAAAAAAATTGTTAACTTTACTCTTTTTTTTTCTTAATACCACTTCTTTTTTAAATTTGACTTTGATTCCAAGAGCAGCACCAAAAAAAAGCAATCTCAAAACTGATGTAATAGGAAAATAGTTTCTTCCTGACTCTGCTGGGATCTTCTTTGTTTTTCTAACAGCGTCATACAAATCAATTAAATGAGTTCTTGTGGATTTTGATTAGCACTGGTAAGATTAGAAGCCAGACCAAGAGTAACAGAAGGCAGATCTTTATCCAAGGTTTCCTCTGATTGCCAGAACTTCACAAGACAAGTCTTCCCTAAATGGGCAACTGAAGACACCTGGGTACAAGGAAAATCTTAGACAAAGCCAACACAATCACACTTTCACCAGCTTTTCCTCCACCTGCCTCAAGCATAAGACTAATCAGGGATATTTTTGGAATGGATAAGGTAAGCAGGACAAGCTGGTCAGACCAACTCTGTTTTGTAACAGTCATTACAAAAGCCAGCAAAAGTTAAAGCAGCCACCCAGCTGCTCTCACTTGCACTGAATTCTAAGTTTCCTGCACTGAAGAGTAATTTTCTATTTCACTCTGTCTCCTAAATCAAAAGACAGATTTATACCTACAGTCATAAGCAAGTCAACTCTATCATGCAAACCTAAGGGAAAAATCAGCAACAGTTCTGATTCAGGAATCCCAAACACAGCCCCGCTCACACAAAAAGCTGGCTCCCAAATATAACAACATTCTAGGTATCTTACATATCTACACAAATACACACAGCAACAGGAAGATAAAATTCAGTCCTTGAGATCCTATGCTCCTCAATGTTTATTTGCATCATTTATACAAATTCCAAGTAGCTACAACTCCATGTGGTATTTTACACAGAAGCACCAATAATGCATGCAGATTTATAAAAGATAACAAAGGGATAGCAATGGATGCCCCAAATACATAAAAAAGCAGATCCATGCTTAATTTTATATGAATTTTACCAGTGATTTCATAAAAAATTGACAGAGCTATACACTCCTAAAAAATACAATCTCAAAGTCATAAGTTCATCTTAATACAGATGAGGTTTTCTTTCTTCCAAATATTGCTACAACATACACACACATTTTTTTTATATATATATATATATATAATCACTGTGTATACTTTAAAATAATAACTCTTTGGAAGAATGAGAATTAATTTTGTACTTTTGGATATCATCTAACAAATTCAGTCCTGACTTCACTGGCACAAGCCTGATACAAACATTAAGGTGATCAGAATGCAACTTTCTGTGCAGTAAAATTAGATAATGTACATAATGCATTGCATGCTATTGATTCTGAAATGACATTGTGGAAGAGACTCATACTTAAGTGTGCCACAGTCTCCAAAAGATCTTACCCTTAATTATTTATCAGAGCCAAAATGCAGTCGTTTTCAGAATTTACTTACCAGCATTGTATCTCTTAACATTATACTCTGAACTGTACACAATATTTTCACATTTGCAACATTTGATGCACTATGCTTTGTTGCAAGAGAGAAAAAAAGGAATTCCAATTCTTAGTAGGCCCTTGAAGTGTCTCTGTATACTTTCAAAATAGAAATAACAGAAGTGTAAAAGCATTTGATTCTAGTGTGAGTGGGTAAACCATTGTTAAACAGCACAACAGTCCAACATACACTTCTTGTCAAATTATGCTTTAATTTTGTTCTAAATGGTTAAGGGGTGGTGGATAAGTGGGTGAAGGGAGGTTTCTTACTTTTACATTAGTTCGTTTGCAACTAATTTTTGAAATATTTTTTTTTCTTTGTAGCCTTCTGGGGGTTCAGTCAAAACGCTGAACTGATTGTACTGCATCATTAACATCTGTAACATATTGATCATTTGACTCCCAAATCCTTCAAACATTTGCTGATCCACAACTGCTTCCAGACTAGGTCCAAATAATTTAGCACAAGGTTACATTTAGAAAACTATTTTTTGTGCTCTGCTATTATCATATAATTAAATTCAGAAGTCTCTGCATAATCTGCATTTCAGTATTCAGAATTCTGGTATTTTTTTCTTTTTTTACAGCTACACACAGTGTCTTCATAAAAATAAACTGATTTAAAATTACTACTCTGCTAGTCTATACTTTGTCAAAACTTACTGAAGCTCCATTGTATGTTGCTTCCATGTTTGTACAAGAAATTGTCTTTAAGGTTGTACACCTGTCTTTTCCCACTTAAAAATTATGGCTGGCTTAAAATGCAGTGTGCTTCAAAAATGAAAGTATCAGGTCTCAAGCAAATTTGTTCAAACCCTAAATTACCACAGTAAACCTGAATAGATACAAGCCTATATTCATATGTTTTGTATCTTTGGTTTTCATTGTACTCAGCATATTAAAATGTAACATGTGCTTCCAATGACTCACATTGGAAGATGATAGAACAATTTTGATGTATATTTTGCAGTGTATGTGCCATCCTCACAGGGGGTTTTATTCAGGTATATTTGATGTGGCAAATTTTAATTCTTTATACCCATTTTAAAACCCAACACACCCTAACCCTTAAGACTTTTATTTACTAATGCCATTTATTCCTAAACTGCTTGAAAATAACTTGACAAAGCTGACGTTCCAAACAAAGACCACACTTCCTGTTCTTACAGAGAATCTGGAACACCATCAATGTTTTGTTCAGCTTGCATAAGTCACAAGTGATTGGCCACAGTCCCTGTGGGCATGCCATTTCATCCAGACTGGACGGTTCATTAGTCATAATTACTATAACTGTACAGCAGAGACTGCAGTTTTATCTCATCATACATCTTTGATAAAGCTGCTTCTATTTCTGCTTCATCAGCATGTGAAGTTACATTATTGGAGCTTTCATTTTCCAATCTGTGATTAACATCAGTTGTTCTGCTTATAAAACACGCACCAAAATTCAAGATAACACACAAAGTAAGGCCACGGCGTGACCACTGTTTGAACTCTGCCTTAGGAATCCTGCAGCAGTCATTGCTGCAGAGGAAGAAGAGACTCTGAAATGACAGAGTCGCTAAGAAAATTGAACCAAGGAAGTATCAACAATGCAGTCTGTAAGAGAATAAAATAAGGCTGTTGGTTTCTAATGCGAACTGTGACATAGAAAAATCTCTGTTTGGTACAAAGGTTAGAGGCAGGAAATTTCTGACAACTGCTGGGTCAATCAGCATTTTTCAGGTGGTGTTTATGCAATTGCAGAAAACGAAAGCCTGCAACATAAAGAACCATGGTGAACACTGACAGCCACCGCACTGCACTCAAGTTAGCAAACAGCTGCTGAAACACTTAAATCTAATAAGGACTGCGAATGCAATCTTTAGCAAATGCATGTAGAAGTCTCCCATTAAGGCATTTCCTTGTTGTGATGCTTGTTGCTGATTTTTCCATCTTATTGTGTGATAATAGGGAACACAAAGGCTGGTGACACCATCTGAATGTGCATCGTGTACCCAGGATGGGCCACATAAACAGTCATAATCGACAGCTACATGCAGGCACTGAGGCTGCAAAAATCCCAGAGTAATTAGTGTTGTCTGAATGCAATGACATCTGTTTTCTCATGGTCCTCTAGACTTGTCAGGCCAATAAGATATATATGAAAAAATATGACAAGCATTGCAAATGCCCTTCTGAAAGGTCTCACTTTGGGAAAAGCTGAAGGAATGACATGTGCCACCTCTTTTTTGGCAATATACCTAAAAGCCAAAGCTTGAAGATATGAAAAAGGTCTTTGGAGTCATTTTACGTTCGACTACGTAAGGTTTATTCAGAACAGAGTGCTGTGCTTAGGTAAGAATATTTTACAGCAGCTTTTGTTCTTTTAGAAAAGCAAGCTTTGTTAACAGAAGAGTAAATGTGACTGTTTATTTCTGACCAGAGTGCTTTACACATCTGTGTCATTACCATCTCCTTTTTTAATTAAAGCAGCAGGCACCATGTAGACCACAACAGTATATGTCTATATAGATTATTATTATTATTGTTGTTGTTGTTGTTGCTAATATGCTTGAAGAGTGCAACAAGAACAGTTCCATAGGTGTGCCTTCTGGCATTGCAAAAACACTGTACCCTTTTCATCTGAAGACCTAAGCTTTTGTTTTAGGATCCACAGCCTTTTTCCTTAATATGCCTATTCCCCCACTCTTTTTCTGGACTGCGGCATGTTTGAGCATGCGTTTTCTCCAAGAAAGACATTAGTCATCATTAACAGAAGCCTTGACACCAAGTCTAAGTGCCTCTCCACAATGACCAAGTGGCAATCATCTTTCTCTTACCCTGTCACTGCTGATTAGGGGGTTCTTTCATGAAAATTTAATTTGTCGCCTTTCTACAGCTCCTCTTTACATTTCTGCAATAACACAGCATGGCAGCAACACTAAAAATACAGTAAAGGAGGAGAATCTTTCCTGTTTATAAGAAAAGGTAAGATTCAGATTGCATGGCTGTACTTTTCACCTAGTCTAACAAAAGAAAAAAAAAGGCCCTGCAGGATAAAAAAAAAACAACTGACAGAAGAAAAACTCCCATTAAATATGGAAGGACTCAAAGAACCTGGCACACTTTTGATCCAACTAAATTAAATTTCTTTTCCTCTGGAAGACAGCTAGCCAGCCCCTCTTCCAAAGCTTTGTTCAATAGGCAAAGAGGTAAATGCAATTTCTAAACAGATTTTTACAACTAATCAATTTCATAACTGCTCCAAATAAACAGGTATTCAGGTTTTCAGCTTATATAAATATTTATTAAAGGATTTCATAATCCAGTGATAAATTTCAACCCCACTTCTTGCGTCTGTGTCAACATTGCCCTTGCAGTTAAAGAGTCAGCCACGAAGAAAACAGCTTTAGCTGCTGCAGACAGATGAAAGTTTCAGTCAGAGATGATACTTTGCAGCTATTCAACACACACAGTCTCAGATTCCTGCTCTGTGTAACATTACAAACATTGTTGAACAAGATACCATAGCAATGAGTTATTTTAAGGAAGTTTTTCAAAACATTTACTCTTCTGCTTTATTTCAATTTGTCTAAAGATTTTTTTTAATTATAAGCATATGCTATTTTGTTAACATCTGTGCACAGCATAAAACCTGACTGAATTCCAACTTCTGAAAAAAATGCAGATAACCTACATTGCTCAAATAAAGTAACAATACTAGAAAACTTCATGAAATTCAGATTAAGATGCATGAGTTCATTTAACTGATTTTCCATACAGGTATACTTAAAAAAAAAATCACCAAAAAAACCCACCACTTATTACAATTTTTATGTTCTCCCAATATCTTTCAGAATTTAATTAAGTGTAAAGCTAAAATGTGGATCTACCTCTATTAAATTCAGAAACCACAGCTAGTAAAATCCAAGTCATAAAAACTTTATTCAGCTTCCTAAAGTATTGGTCCTCCACTACCGACCCAAAACAGCATTGGTAGTCAGAACAGAAACTGTATTGCTAACACTTTGGATTTATATGAAACCTCCAATATCTTTAAATAGTCTCCATATATGAAATTTAAGAAGAGGAAACTAGGAATTAAAAGTGGATTTTGAATGGCAGACTGTGATTGTTGTACTGCTATGGCAGTATAACCTTGATTAAATGCAGAGCAATACTAAAGTAAAAACAAAGCCCTGCCATGGTAACCTAAATTAACTACTGAACCAGATCATGCTGATACAGAAAGTTGCTGTTTTAAGCTATTTCAGTCGAACTCAGAAAAATCTTGGACTTTCTAGAGGGCACAAAATAAAGTTAACCTTCCGTGGCCGCACAGCTCCCATTGTTCTGTTCCCTGCGTTCTCCTCGGCTCCTTCCTGACGAGCCAGGAACGCAGATGTGGAGATCCTTGCTCTGCATCCATGTCAAGTTCAAGTACGGGAAGTTTAGCTCTTTGACTCCCCCCCCCAGCCCCAAGTCACTTGTCAGTAAAAGGTTGGGCGATTTATTGACCAGTGCAGGACGCCTACTGTCAGTGTTGAAGGAAATATGAGCGGGGGCTGTCGCTGCTGTTCTGGAGCTCATTGATAATGACATACCTGCCTCTGTCACCCATTACCCATACTACAAACTACTTAGACCTAACTGAAAAATCAATAGCCTACTTGCACCGGTTCCTGTGGCTGCCTCCTTTGATTGTCAGCTCCTGTCTAGGGTCAGCACTTACATGAAAGGGGCTGTGACTGCCTGATGCTTTCAGGACAACCTAACGATATGAAACTAGCCAACAGAACAGTAAATTCTGTCCCCCTGCCCTCCTCATCAATTAGGCTTTGACTAGGCTTGCCTGTAGAAACCTGACCTTTTAAGTTTAGGTGAATATGGAACTAGCTGAACACGCCACTGCCCTCAGCACTGAGCCAGGAAATCCACTGACAGGTTAAACAAAACAGAAGGTTGTAACTGTCATAATTTGCATTGCACTTTCACGCCAACAAGGGTGTTATCAGTGGGGGCAAGCCCTGGAACACACAACGCAAGCACCCTAAGTCACTCTCCTCATAAATTTTCAAGTGAAGGGAGATAAAACATAAATTCACAAATGACCGCACATTTCAAGCCCCACTTTCTTTCAAGTTCACACTCTGGAAGCCCCCAAAGTACACAAACAATTCCCCTTTGGAGACGTGCTGGCATGCAGATGCCAGTCAGAATGAACCTCCAGGACAGATGATGGATGGGGAAAAGCCACCTGCCTGCACCTCTAAAGGACTCCTGTATTAGGTTTATTGCCCTCTGAGTATTTATATGCATCAATACGAAACATTAATGGAAAATACACAGACACACACCTGTATTTCAGAGCAGCAGGTAGCCATAAATTATTTAAAAATCCCCAGAGAGCCCTAACTGGCACTTCTGAGTAGTATCCACTTGTACATCCTGCATCTTGGAAGTCCATTAGCAATTTCTAAATATCCCTGTGACTACAACTAAATGATAAATGTTACATTTTAATGCACGTGCCCTCCTCCAAAGGATATTGACAACCATGAAGCAAAGAACTAAAGCAAGAAATCTCAGATCTAAAGTAAAGGCTGAACTATAATCTGAAGTTTAATGCAACAGTTTTTATAACTATATATAGACTTAAAAAGTTAATAGCTGAATGCCTTGCTCCTCCTTTCTTCCAAAAGAAATAAATATTAAAACCAAATGAAAATACCTTTAAAGTCTCTGGTAAGGCCTCCTTTCTTATATTTTAATTTTCAATCAAAAATTCTTTTATGTCCTTTTATGTTCCTGCTTCCATGGCCCTGCCATACACAATATAATCATGACTGGAAAATGCAGACAGCATGAATGATCCAAAAAATTTATAGAATTTGAACACCCAAGCTTCTTCATACCATGAAAGGACTGGCTACATCTACGAACCGTAGAGAATACTAATTTTTGAAACTCTGAGAAGGCTAGGAATTTTCAGTGGACTTTATTGAGTGCATACAGTTAACAACTGTAAATGTAAACACAAACTTCTCCTAGAAAGCCCAGGCAAGATTCAGAACAATAATTTAAGTAATGCTTTTTTACTCTACAGCTGGACCTTTTTAACTCATGCACCCTTAATATCCTTCTCGCACAAAACTGTGCAGTGCCAGACACAAAAATGAGTGCTTGGTACATAAGTGAGAGGAAAAACGCTGCCACTTGGTTTTCAGCATTTAAGACTCAGTTCCAAAACTCCAGACACCCTTGCAAGCTTTATTTCTGAATGCTGATTCAATATATGCCAGCTGCTGCATTTAGGTTATTTCAAATGCACTTTTTGAAATTGGAATTGAGAAAGGAAAACGGCTGAATTATAAAAAGATAAAAAACTTTCTTCATTAAAGCTTCAGAGAATATGTTACACTGCAATATTTGTTACATAGTACCAAATATACAATGTTTTAAATAGACACAAAACAACACAAATGCAGAGAAGACTCCTCGAAAATGAAAGCACAGAACTGTGTTAAAGCCCTTTTAGATAAACAGAATGGCAGCTAGAATTAATATTGTACTCCAAACAAACTACAGAGCAAACACTAGTTTAAAATGGTAGACCTAATTGAGTCTGGATAGTCCCCTTTACAGACCTAATGCAATGATTAACTATGCATCTGGTAGCATGTCAAGTCCTTTTTGTGTGCCTATCTGATAGCAAAGTGAAAGGGCATGGACAGTGTCCAGTCCCAGCAAGCAAATCATTTGGAAGCAGTCATAGCCATAGATCAAAGATTTTTCACTCTATCCAGAGTCTATTTAAACACACCAACCCAGCCCCTTGTTGCAGACAAAACCAGTTAGAAAATAAGAAAGACTCCTTAGGATACAAAGATAATAAAGGAAGATAGAAGCAGAAAATGAAGAAAAGAAACAGACTGGCAGAACCTTGATTTCCATAGGCCAAGACAGCTGGTTTACATCCTAGTTTTATTTCAGATGGTTAAAGAAAAGGAACAATTTCCATCTCTTAGATCACCAAATGTTATTTCAATTAAGCTATGCAGATGGCTTCTATACATTATATGAGCCAATGCAGTTTCCCCTTTCCAGCAGTGGGAGATGGTACCTTGAACTATTTTGCACACACACTTTACCTAATTCATAAGAAAATTACAGAGAGCAGCATATTAACATGGAGAAGTTATTCTGAAATAAGATATGCACAGCAAGATATAAAATAGGATTAGCTATTATTTGATTCTCTCATTAGAAGTAGCAACAAAACCCCTGCAATGGTTTTAAAAGTTGTAGTTTACTACTTTTATGTCAACATAGTACTTTCAAAGGATAAAAATTCAAAACTATAAAGTACAATGCACAGAAAAGTAGATGGTTCTAACTGTGCATTTAATTTGAATGAGGGAACAGTTAGAAGACTGCTCAAACAGGGCTTCCTTTAAATTAAATAAAAATTGCATGCTTTTTCTATCAGATCCAAAGTCAAAACAAAATCATCTTAAAATACAGGGAGGAGAGCAAGAGAGAGACTCGATATATCCTGTGCTGGAGAAGATTGAGCCCCCTCCGTTCTCTCCTCCCACAACACACTTTTTCCCTTTATAAATTGCCCTCATAGAAACTCACTGAAAGGTTACAACCTGTACAGCGGCTGGCGAGGAGCAGAGGATTTCACACTGCTATATGTTGTACTTGAAAAAGCACCTTTTTAAGTATAAGCTTATAAACAAGGAGCTTTTGCCTCTGGACGTAGAAACTGACATTTTAAAAGAGTGTAACTCAGACAATTTTAGGTTAACTTATACATATGCTTTGTCAAGACAAAGCTGCATGAAGGTTTTGATCTCAAAAATAACTGTCTAACCAGTAAAACCACACAGGCTGCTGTCTGTTGTCATCATCATGCATATGCAGAGACTTCAACATCTAAGGCAATAAACAGAACAATCATCAGCTACTGACAAAAAAAAAACCCAAAAGCATGCAAATTAATAGTTTTTTCATTTCCAAAACTTTGATTTTGCTTGTGACATCTTTGTATTTTTCGTAATTTTAAAATAAGTGCTGGTTCAGCATTATTTAGAACCAGACACTATCTCTCTAGTCCACCTCATATTCTTTTCTCAAGCAAATAAGTGTCAATGCGTTCAACTGGAGGTGAAGTTGAGAAAATTCTGGCATATTACATGTTTTCACTTCTTAAAAGTGATGTTATTAGCATAATTAATCAGTTATAAATAAAGACCAGCCAACACACATGAACTTGGTTACTTCTAATGGATGAAACAGCATACACCCACACTAACTGCATCCAAACAAAAGGCCCACATGAAGTTTTAACAAGAAGAAAATTTTACAAAAGCACTAGAATTGTTCTTTTTTAGTAAATGTCTGATTCTCCCTGATTGCCAACTTATTAAAGATAAAATTACAAAACAGTATTTAGCATTCAAACCAGTCGACAGCTAAAAGAAGTCACCATTAGTCACCATGGGAAAAGAGAAGATGCTACCTTTAATGCAAAGTTGAGAGCATTAGAAAAAGTCCCTCAGTATTGTTTATGGTTAAACACCAGATTATGAACACATTCACATTTTAAGACTGAACAGGAAAGCATAAATAAGCTACTTAAAGGAGTGGCTGGAAGCAACCCCTCTCCCGCTAAAGAAATGAAAGCTAGGGGAGACTTAAAAACATGTATGAATTCTTTAGTTACCACACCACTCAATCTTCACAGGGAAAAAAAGGTACAAGATTCCTACAACACTTTAGGCTGATGAGATACATTAATGACATTGGTAAAAATGAAATCATCCTTACTCCTCCAGTGTGTGCCATCAACTAATCTCACACACACAGACCTTAAAACAGATCAGCAGATGCTAAAGCCAAGCCATGACTCCCAAAAAAGGTACCCACTGTACACCATTGAATGCAAAAGGAATTTTATCCCTCAAACCCAGCACAGTGCTGGCTGTAACTATTAATCCGGTTCTGTGGTGGAGAAACGCAACGTGCATTACTGAATCATTTCTTTTCAAATCCATACATTCCCTGCAGCAGTTCAAGCTTCATCAGCAGTGCAGGAATGTATGAAAATGACAGGCAAAGGGCACTAGCTCTTTTCCCATACAGTTCTTCTATAAATGGAAGCAGAGTCCTACAAAGCACTTAAAGCTGAGAATGTTTGAAGACTGATCTCCAGGAAAAAAATAACACAATGCTAGGTTCCACAAGCAGATTAATTATTATGTTTTCTGTAAAACTGCTTCCATTAAATGAAAGGACAGAGAGGAAACCAACTACAAGAAAATAATGGAACGCTAGCTGGGAATCATCAGCAAAGCTGCCACAAACAAAGCATATACAAACACATACATATTTCATATGCTATTCTTAAAAATACTCCTCAGCCCTTTTGGGAGCACCTGCTCCTGAATTCACTTTTCCCTCTGTCTCTCAGCAAGGGAGAGACAAAGGGCAGGCTTGGCAGAAATCCTTTAATAGCCTTAAGTCACTTTGATTAAACTTTGATTTACCTTAAAAATTACACCTTATATCAGAAGCATGTTATAGAAACTTTAAAATCCACCAGTCATTATTAAAAGACTCTGAAATATTTAATGTGTGCCACGTTGATAAGCTGGTTAGGGAATCAAATGAAAATATGCTATATCATAACGCAGCAAAAAACTCGCACGCTTATTGCTAAAACTCTGAGCTGCTTTCCAGCTTTTTCTCTTTTGTTGTTTCAGCGGTTAACACAAATCCATAATGCTGTCTTGATGAGGGAAAAAAAAAGAAAAGAAAAAGAAAAACAAGTCTTAACGGCAGCCCTTCGCTGCTACTTTGCCATCCTGAGTGTGAAGAAAATACCGTGGCACATCCCTTGCCTGCACAGCTGGATTTACACCCGCCCGAGCTCCCTGCCGTACGAGCGGGAGGGGGCAGGAGGAGCCAAGGCAAGAGCAAACACTGCACACCGCGTCCCCTTCCCAGTATCTTTTTACAGAAGCCCTCGCTAACAAAACACTATAGCTCCAGGCAGCGGCATGCTGATGTTGGCACTGCTTAAACCAAACAAACACGATGTTTAACAGTCAAATAAAATGTCCCGCAGCCTCCCTAATGAATTTGTCAAGGACCATCAGATCACCCCCGCCCCTGCCTCATTAACTCAAGTATGATGAGACGGATTATAACGAGAGAATACAGATCAATCGGTCTGAAGACTTCAAGTGGCTTTTAGCCCTGAGAGTTTCCCTCTCTGCGGCACACGCACGCACACGGTCTTTTTTAATGGAATACAGTATCTCCTGCTGCTGGAGGGGATGCCACTTCGTTTTATACACCATCAAGGAGCTGCTGATGGACTTCTACACTAACATACATAAAAGCAGAGGTGACAAGGGCTCTTCAATTATAGCCTCCTCGGATCCTGTTCCCCCTTCAATTATTCATCCCGGCGAGAGCAAATTCCGCCACAGATGAAGCTGGTCTTAATGCAGTGCGGCCACAAACGCCCAGACACGGGAGAGAAGGATTTCACATGCATTATTTGTTGGAAGTGTTTAAGTTTATTGCTCAAATGATGTTTCTAATTAGCGTTGGGGCAATAAATTAAAGTCAGCTTTTGTTTAGCTGATTTATTATTTACTAGGGCTTCACCTCAGGCAGGAAAATTGGTAATGAATTGCTTTAAATCTGAACACTGGTAACGCTACATCATTAGGCACCTTTTCGGGGGGGTGGGAAGGGAATCGCCCTCTGCTCCTGCTTTTACCCTGAAAAAAGGAAAGCGTGTGCCCCCGCCACTGCCAGGGCCGCCTGAAGGCTCCGGCAACCTCCTCCGCGCCCAGGACACGGTAACCCCCAGGCTGGGCGCTCTCTGCGGGAAGCGAGACCCCGCGGAGCCCTCCTGCCCACCTCCGCTCGGCGCGGAGAGCGGTGCTAGCCCGGCAGCGAGTACGCCCCGGGAGCTTTGACGGCGGCGTGTGAAAGGCCCCCCCAGCCCTAAGTAACTCTTCCCTTTGCCGGAGGGCAGCGGGAGGCGAGGCGTGGGACCCTGGCAGCTCCGCCGGGCCGGCCG
>NW_005054304.1:1621042-1621921 GCF_000277835.1 Geospiza fortis | reverse complement strand
GGAAAGTGCCCCGGCGGCAGGCAGGGAAACAGGGAGCCGATCCTCTCCTCGCGAAGGACGGAGCCGCACCGGCGCCGGGCACGTCTATACTTACTTCTTGCAGCGGTACGGTCGGCACCAGACATGTTTCTAATTTAAGCGCACACAGAAAACAGACGGCGGTATTTTCTTTATTAAAATCAGTCAGCTGCAACGAAAGGAGGAGAGCGCAAGGAGCCGAGCCCCACCGGGTTACCGGGAGACTCTGCACGGAGGAGCGCACCGCGCGTCTGCACGGGCACGGCCCCGCACAGCGGGACTGCACGGCCCAGGGGAGGGCAAAGCACCCTGGGCCGTGCAGTACACACCCTTGCCCCGAGCACTGGAAAACTGGAAACTGCTCTCCCTTCCATCCTAAGTTCCTGCAGGAAAAGCAGATCTGGCTCTTAAGCAGCAGGTACTGCCCCGGGGCTCCCTCCGACCTGACACCACGGAGCTACGGCTTTATGTCCAAATCATTCCATATTCTTATTAATACAAACTTGCATAAAATATCGTTTCCTTTTGAATAACTCAACCCTCCGCTTTAGGAGGATGAAAAGAACTTTATGACACAAGATTTATCTAAATTAAGGTGACTGGGGGCAGTAAAACAAGGTGTGCCACGCTATTCCGGTGACGGTCTCACTTTCACTGCTGCAGCCCGGCATTAAGCGAAATGAGATTTATGCCTGCGGTGAAGCCCCGGGCCGCCTCTCCCCTTTCCCCGCACACACCGGCACTGCCGCCGGGTCCCTTCGCACGAGCGGAGGGAGCAGCGAGCTCACCTCGCCCTTCACCGGCTGCCACGGAGAAATTACAGGGAGGTTTTGTTCCTCTCCCCCCACCGCCCCACCACAC
>NW_005054304.1:1620111-1620612 GCF_000277835.1 Geospiza fortis | reverse complement strand
CTCTCCATACAGTCTCTCTCACAACAATCTATGTAGAGCTGCAGGACGGGAATGAGAGATCCCAGACCAAGTGCACCCGTCTGCGCCTAAAGATAGAGACAGCCACAGAGCCGGGTTCAGCCAACGCCTCCAGCAGGAAAAGGGAAATCAACAACACCCCCTGACAGTCTGAGCGAGCGGCAGCCAAACTCATGCACATCTCTGGCGGTGCCACGGACTGAAAGAGAGAGAGACAGACAGACAGACACAGAGTTCACTCTTCCGCTGAGGGCATTGCTCGCATTCTTCTCCTCCTCTCGTACCGTGTGCGGTTTTAAACTTCGCCGCCGACCGGCTTTTCTGCGGGAACCTTCTGCGAGTCCTGGGGAAGTTTGTTCGCTGTTTTGGGTTTTTTTTCCATGAACTATTGAAACGGCATTTTTGTCGCTGCGCGGGGGGGTGGGCGCCTAAGCGCAGAGGCAGCCCAGACTTCCCTGCCCCCATCGCCATCCAAAACTTTGC
>NW_005054304.1:1611857-1620084 GCF_000277835.1 Geospiza fortis | reverse complement strand
CCTCCCCGATTTCTTTAATTGCTCTCACGGGCGCGCCGCTGCCGCCTTCTTCCCGGAGGCGGCGGGGGTCTGCGATTTGGCTGGTGCCTTCCGCAAAGCTGCAGCCACCGCTAAAGCATTGGATCCCTCAACGTACTGCGAGAGCCCGGTGTACAGCCCGGACCTGTGCCCCAACATGATCGCCGCGCAGGCCAAGCTGGTCTACCAGCTCAACAAATACTACACGGAGCGCTGCCAGGCGCGCAAGGCGGCCATCGCCAAGACCATCCGGGAGGTGTGCAAGGTCGTGTCGGACGTGCTGAAGGAGGTGGAGGTGCAGGAGCCGCGCTTCATCAGTTCCCTGAGCGAGATCGACGCCCGCTACGAGGGGCTGGAGGTGATCTCGCCCACCGAGTTCGAGGTGGTGCTCTACCTCAACCAGATGGGCGTCTTCAACTTCGTGGACGACGGCTCCCTGCCGGGCTGCGCCGTGCTCAAGCTGAGCGACGGCCGCAAGCGCAGCATGTCCCTCTGGGTGGAGTTCATCACCGCCTCGGGCTACCTGTCCGCCCGCAAGATCCGCTCCCGCTTCCAGACGCTGGTGGCTCAGGCCGTGGACAAGTGCAGCTACCGGGACGTGGTGAAGATGATCGCGGACACGAGCGAGGTGAAGCTCCGCATCCGGGAGCGGTACGTGGTGCAGATCACGCCCGCCTTCAAGTGCACCGGGATCTGGCCGCGCAGCGCGGCGCAGTGGCCCATGCCCCACATCCCCTGGCCCGGCCCCAACCGGGTGGCGGAGGTGAAGGCGGAGGGCTTCAACCTGCTCTCCAAGGAGTGCTACTCGCTGACGGGCAAACAGAGCTCCGCCGAGAGCGACGCGTGGGTGCTGCAGTTCGGCGAGGCCGAGAACCGGCTGCTGATGGGCGGCTGCCGGAACAAGTGCCTGTCGGTGCTGAAGACGCTGCGCGACCGGCACCTGGAGCTGCCCGGGCAGCCCCTCAACAACTACCACATGAAGACGCTGCTGCTGTACGAGTGCGAGAAACACCCGCGGGAGACCGACTGGGACGAGGCGTGCCTGGGCGACCGGCTGAAGAGCATCCTCCTGCAGCTCATCTCCTGCCTGCAGTGCCGGCGCTGCCCCCACTACTTCCTGCCCAACCTAGACCTCTTTCAGGGCAAACCCCACTCGGCCCTGGAAAGCGCTGCCAAACAGACCTGGAGGCTAGCCAGAGAAATCCTCACCAATCCCAAAAGCCTCGACAAGCTATAGGGTTAACACGCCCGCGCACAAAAACTCGCCCTCCATAAACAACAACAGCGCCTAAAAAACTTTCTATTTAACGCGAACGACGACGGAAAGAGGCGGCGAAAGACACGCGCCCCCGCCACCCCCCCAGCCACCTGCAGTTCGGCCTTTAAAAACTTGCCGACGGTTTTCCCGGCATAAACTCTCACCGCCTTGCACAGAAAAAGGGAAGAGCCTCTCTCCTCCTGTCCTCCAATGTGAATTTTTAAAAGGTCACAAAAAGAAGCGATCGGACTTTTGCAACTTCAAAACGAAACCCGAAAGGTACATTTTCCAATCCATGTATAGTCCTTTTCTTATGCTCTCTTGTTTGCCTGAATGTTGTCACCAAGTGAAAAAATTATTTAACTATATGTACAAATCTCCCTTTAAAAAAGTTTACTGATGTTAAATGTATTTCGGTGCCAAGGTCAGATTATGTGCCCCACAACTGACTTGTTGCAAATAGTAATAAAAATATTACTTTAACTTTATGCTGACTTTTTGTGAATGGTTCTTAAATTTAGGCAAATACATTCTTTCTGAACCTCAGAAGGAATATTTTTTTTAAATAAATGAAACCACGAGATGTAAAGATAGGCTAAATGCAACACCTAGCCCAAGCCTTAGCGTATTAACTGATGTTTTCTAAACCTCCTTCTAGTTTCCATTTAAAAAAAAGTGCATCTAAAAAAAAATCTTATATATTCTGTAGTTCAGCATGTGACAACATCTACCATAATTCTGTTACTCTAAGGTTCTGTTCTAAATCTTGGAATATATGAAGCATTGCACAGCAGCTCGCCACAGTTTAGTCAGAATTACAGCATGCCTTTTCCTACCCCACAGTCGGGTTTTTTCCCTTTAATTTTTTTTCCTTATGGTATTCCTTGCTTCTATTTTTCCCCAGTAAATCTGGAGCACTGCGTTTTGTTTTAAAAGTCCACTGCTGTTTGCTTTCGCTGCCCAGAGAGAACGCGCTATCCATTTGACTTTGACACGAAGGAAGTATAGATCTACCCTGAATAATTAATGCGATTTAGAGCAACCGGTCGATATTTTTTTTAAACAAACATTTGTTTTTGCCCAGATTTTTAAGTACAGCATAAAATCGCACCGCAGCATAGTCAGACGAGGAGATAAGCGGGAACCCGTCAGGAAACCACCCGATCCTACACCGGCACCCGGGCGCTCTCTGCCGATCTCCTTCCCTGCCCCAGCCCCCTCTCCCAAAGTGAAGCTCTGCCTGATTCCCCGCAGCTATTTCGGTTTAAACTTGCTCGGGACGACTGAGAAATACTGGCAGGATTTTTTTCGGGAACGCATTCCTAAAAACGTCAGCGTTACCCGCTCGAGTTGCCCGAAAGATTGCAACGCCGGCTCGGAGCATTTCGAGCAAGTTTTCACATCCTTTCGTGGGCCGGGGATAGGAAAAAAAAAAGTCTAGTTCTTGCCCCGAAAGACTATTTTCGATTCCTTTTGGACGGAGACGGAAAGAAATAACCATTCAAACTTGAGCTGCGCCGCGCCCGCAGCCCCTCCAGCCCCGGCTGAGCCCCACAAGTCTTTGTGGAGCCATCTGAGCGCTTTCCACAGCGCTGATCCCGGATCACCCGGCAGAACGGGATTAGCCGTTCTTTCCCAAAACAGCCCAGAGCCCGCGTATAAACTCTGATCGTATCGCCGCCGATGCTATCGCTACCTAAGGCAGGTTTTCCTTCAGGAACTTGTCACAATGTTTTCTTTTCAGTAGTTTAGACAAATATACAGGGAACTTAAATTTATCAAACAGATGAAGCCTCATTAATTAAGCAGGCTTGCGGAGCTTACAGCGGATTAGTTGTTGGGGCTTTTTTTTTTTTTAAAGGGGCATTTTCTTCAGCAGCTCGTCATTGCTACCAAGGTACATTGATTTCAGCACAGGGTGGGGCAGGGAGGCGTTAATGCTTGAAAAGATGCTGTCTATAAGATTACATAGTTTTTAAAATAAAATTATTCAGATCTGATTTTTAGTTCCCTCCCATCCCTGAGACATTATGAAAGTGGGTTTTTTTTAATTTTAAGACCTCCAACTAAAGTACCATTGCAAACAGAATGTAAGAGGTGTAGCCAGTATTTCACGTAACCAACTTCTCCTGTTTTAAGAACACTAAGAAAATCTCTCATATACAGAGTAACAGATAGGGTCAAAGAAAACAAGAATGCCTGTTCACAGTTAAGAATAAAACCTCTACAAAATACTGGGAAGCAGGAGAAAAGGAGGCTAACTATATGTTATATGTCAGTGTTCCCACAAAACATGTAACAGGAATGGTAAGAATTAGTAACTGCACTCAAAGACCCTACGTGCTGAACACGAAAACCTAAAATCCAGAATAATGCAGATCTGTAAGACTTTTCTCACGCTGATACAATACAAAGCAGAACATTTTAGATGGAAAATGCAATACAGGAACATGTAAAACAAACTTTAATTTCACATTTATATTCTTTCCATCATTAAATGAGGTTTTTTAGTTAAATGGGGGGGGATTAATGAAACATAATAGAAGGATATAAGCATATAAAAATTTTAAGCACTATCTCAGATTTAAAATAATTTCCAATATATTTCAAAAATTCTTCAGGACCAAAAGAAAAGTCTCATTTATGATATCATATAAAATCACAATTCTAGTTAATTGCTTATATTAAAATCTAGCTCTAACAATTTGAGAGCACTGCTTTTTGACATAAATTTTTTTCCAGATAGGATTTGATAATCCCAGCTTTCAGACCCACCTATGCCATTTTTATTACAGACAAGAGCAATTTACTCAGTAGGAACAAAGAACTGCACCAGTGCTTAACACACAAGGTATTCTCTCTACAGACAAGTAGAAAACCATGACTTCTTCCAGCAGTACCCTTCCCAAAGAAATTATTACCCAGTTCAACATTAGGCAGGTATTTAAATAACCAAGAGCCGTGACTATGCTTAAATAGTGAGAATATTTACCAGTTGTGTCCTACTTTCAAAATGTTGCTGTAACACTGCAGAAAACATTCAAGTGCAACATTATGAAGCTAAATGCAGGATATGCTCCCTTTGAAATTTGAATTTTACTGAAGGTTACTAATTTTAACCAGAAGACAAGTAATCAAGCAACTCAGAGCAAATAAAGTTTGTGGAAATTATCAAGTCAGCTCGGAAACGTATTTTAGAAGGTCAATTATGTTTTATGCTTAGGCACAATAAATAATAACGGGCCAAGTAAAATGTGTTAGAGAGTAATATGACAGGAGCACTGCAAACTTAGGAGTGTGGGAAGTTCAGTGCTGTTTTACACTAACATTTGCTAAAATCAGGAAAGTAAAACAAAGTATTAAGGCTAAAAGCCTCGCTGAACTTCCCTGTATTCATACAGGCCTGTGATTCAAGATGTCTTTATTTCAGACGTGTCTCCCTGGAGCTTTATTCGCAGCATGCTAATTAACATTCAAGTAGGGTTGAATTGTGGGAGGGGGAGAAAAAGGAGCAGGAAAGGAGGTGTCACCTATGTGAAGTTCAGCAACATATATGGTCAGTGGCAAAGTTATTAAAGCAGCAACACTGCAGCCCAATAGAGGTAAAGGAAGTCAAGTGAAGAATTAAAGGTCTTGGGTAATTTGTCATCATCTCTCAGACCTCAGGGTCAATGATCTCTTACCTTTGGGTCGATTTTCTTAAAACTAGGATCTTCTTCATCCACCTCAAAGTAGAGCTCAGAAAGAGTGATGGAAAGGGTGCCTTTCACTACTACGGAGGGTGCCACAAGCTGAGCTGGTGTGCTGAGGGACACTGGACCTGCCAAAGCAGGAAAACACCAACAATGTTCAAACTGAAAGGAATGCAAGTACAAATTATTCACTTTTCAGGCCAAGGACATTAAAACAAAGCAAAGAGCACTGCTCTTCCTTACAGAGCAAACCCCTTTTTGCCCCGGAAAAGAACATATGTAACAGATTTGCAGTGTCTCTGTGCTGCTGAACACTGAGGCAGCTGCAATTGCAAACTGCTGCATACATTACACAGAGCTGGCTTTAGCACGGCTGCCTTCAGCTCTTACTCAGACACATCTTCTGTCCAAGAAACTCCAAGAGTTGCACACCTTCTGTTACATGAAATATAGAGAATGCACACATGAACACTCAGAATCTTACTGTCTGATGTGTTCTTTAGTCACTGAGAAGTTCTGATAGCATTTCACAAAGATGAACACTGCAGTCAAGGCTCAAAGTTGTCTAACTGCAAAGTGTTCCCTCATGGATGCTGGAAATCTATTGTTAAGGTTACACAATGTTATAGAGCCTAAAGTAAAATGTTTTAAAGATGCTTTTGATTCCACATTAAATATTGTTCAAGGATTCCATACAGTGTTAGTGTAGCTCGGGGACTGTGGGAGTAAACAGCTGGAGGGCTGGTTTCCAACTGAATGAATTTTTATTGGAATAATCACATCTCCACAGGGCTTATCACAGGGACAAATCAGACTACTACTGAAAACAATAGGTTCAGCATTATATAAACTAACACATACAGAATGAAAACAGGTTATGTTTGTCATCCAGCTGATTAGGAGGCAAGGAAATGAAGTTACATGGCTGCAGTATTATCTGACTTTTGTAAAACAGAGGAAGATACTAAAGTGACATAGACAATTTTGTTTTAATAAAGCATCTATAAATGAGGTACACACGTTCAGGTAATCAACGTGAGAATAACTGACAAAAAATTCAGATGAATTGTCATTTCCATCGATTGTTAGAAGGGTGATGGTCCTTAATCTCGCATCAATCTCAATGCGTGCCACTAGGACAAAAGAAGAGATGCTCTGCTGAGATCAGAGCAGCTTTGCCCTCTATTCCCAATGTACAAATACATTGTGTCTGCAGATGGGCATGAGATAGCTGCGGAACTGCCATGATTTCCCAAAGCTCACTCCCACAAATGGACAAAATAAGAAGCTATGTGTTCTTTTGCTGTCTCCCTTTGCCCCCTGTACATTAGCATGTAATCCAGAGGAGAAATAACATTTTTTCAATCACTCGCAGACATTCAATTACAGGGCAAGCAGACAGATGCAGAAGCTGGGGCAATCCAGGTCCTGTAGAAGACCCCTGACAATTTCCACTTCATTTCTAACCCACACCACTTTATTAGTAAGGATTACTTCTTAATCCTATTGCCATTGTCAAGATTATATAATTAAACTCCCCTTTCACCTCTATTACAGTATGAATGTATTACTCAAACCAATGAATGAATAATAGAAAGAAACATGGAAAAGGCTGTTGAGAAGGAAGTTCATGGTAGAAAGGGAAAAATAAAAGATTCATATAGCAAAATGCCTTTGCATCATTCTTCCATGACTTTATTTTACTTTACTTTTCCTATGCAGGTTTTCTTTTTCCTTATGCTGCATTTTTAATTTTGCTTTTTTGCCTTAAAAAAAAAAAGAGTGGAATGCAGTTCAGGGATAAGCAAAAAGCAAATAAATAATCACTTCCAGCATTTTCAGTGAATTATCATATGCATGATCCCTATCTATGTAAGAGTGTTCTACCAGCTTCTCAGGGAACCAGTATTATCCAATAAATGATATTTTTCTCTAAATCAAGTGTACATGGAACACCAGATGAGAAGCAAAAGAACACAGAGAAGTTTGCATTTTCCCTGTAAAACCCATGTTCCTCAAATAGCCATTGAGACACTTCATATAACTCGCAGTCTCTGAACCACTGGTTACTTTGGTTTTACATTTTGAACTGCACATAAATGGACCCACTCCACTGAGATTGCAACATCAGCAAAGGTTGCATGTGATTATGTAAAATTAATTAAGTTGAATGATTTGGAGTACTATTTCTTTTTCAGGAAAAAAAAAAGGGAAATCTAATGAGGCCATGGTCTGTGGAGAAAGAACTTCAGTGGTGGAATGTCAAGGGGTTTAAATGAGTTAAATCCAGTGAGTGTACAAATCCTTTACATGCAAGTAAATAACTAGTACAATTTTATAGATTTAGCAAAAAAATTAAAGGTCGCCAAAGCCTTAAATTACAAGACAGCTTGCCTAATTGTCCCACTAAGTCTGATGATTTGAGTGGAATGAGGTCAAGAAAACAAAAGAAGCCCTTTTCAAGATAGAGCTATTTTCTGTAAGGAAGGTTTTCTAGACTAGGTATCTACTGCAGAAACAAAAAGGCAGAGAAAGAAAACCCACAACTCTCCTCAAATAAACCTTCAGTATCTAAGGTGAACACAAAATGATCTTAATGACCCAGTTATGGGAAGTGTGTTAATTGTCAGTGTGTGTCCCAAACCATGATTCACTGCAGAGATGGGGAGATCAGAACTTCAACAGTGAAGAAGCTGAGGAGAAAATGAGATAGGTGACGTTACCTGTCAAGTTCTCCACTTCTCTTTCCTCCATGAATGACATGATATCATCATCACCTTCCAAGAGAATCTCGCTTTCTGAGTTCTGGTTTCCTAAAACTTGACTCTTGATGGACTGCTTTCCTTTGACAAGTATATCCTCATCGGGAGCTGAAATGAGACACAGTGCTGTCAGGTCTCAGTGACATAGGAGCGTAATTTTATTTTTTAAATGTAAGTTCAGGAAGACAACTGCCTAGGACTAGCTGTGGGAAGTACCTGTCTTAATCCTCTAATGTTAGGACACATCTAGTTTTAATCCTATTAAGCCTGCTCAAAATTATCCAGTGCCCTCTGCAGCGTTCAACTCTATTTCAAGTCTTTATGACAGAGGGGAAAAGGATACAGCAGATTCCCTTGCCCTGCAGCCTTCCTTGGGAAGCAGAGCTGGAGGAGGGTCCCGGCTGCCCGATGTGTCCCCCTGACCCCCAAAGGACACGGGAACGCCGCCGGGACATCCCCGAGCACGGCCCTGGAACGAGAGGTGCGGGACGGGGCCG
>NW_005054304.1:1583378-1611791 GCF_000277835.1 Geospiza fortis | reverse complement strand
GCCAATCTGCCCCGGGCTGGCGGCTGGAGGAGGAGAACAGCCTGCACCTGCTTCCAAGGGGCACAGCCATCCTCCCGCGGGGCATTGCTGGGCTCACGCCGGGATTTTCGGCATGGAAGGGAAGCGGCCAGGCATGCTTGGAGCCATGTTCCGCCCCGCACGCGGTCACCGGGCCGGTAAATGTGTCCCCGCCGTGCCCGGGCCGCGACATCGCCGCCCGCACGGCCCCGGGAGCGCTCCCATCGCCCCCGACACTGCAGCCTGGAAATCTGCTTTATTTAAATCACCTGCTCAAAGCAGCAACAGAAAAGGGAAAAAATTAAAAGGAGAGTTTAAAAAAAAGAGTATTAAAAATGAAAATAAAGATATAATTACTCCTTCTACACCTAAGTTTTGCCGTGGTAATGCCAAAACACAGCAGTGTATGTGTCTGGGTTTTTTGTTTGTTTGTATTTTTTTTAAGTTGAAAATTAAAGTACTGTTTCTTAAAAGATACACTGAGAATACCCATGGCACAGCCGTGTTTGAAAAACATTCACCAAAACACATCAGGACCAACTAACTTCAACACACTGGTGACTGCTCGCTCTGATTGCTGCCACACTTGATTTGAAGTTCCACGGGCTCCCTCTAAAAATATGCTAATCTGCAAACATTTACAGAAGGCAGCGACTCCCCTGTGGCAATACATAAAGTTTAAATTGTGTAAGTAAATATATGCACGCAAATTGCAAATAATAAAAACTTTTCAGTTCAGTGAAAGAGTAAAAATGAAGTCCACTCACCAGAAAGAAAAAAAAAAAAAGAAGAAAAAAGACAAAACCCGAACTATAAAAACCCCATCATAACAACAACAACAATCACCAAATGACCAAATACTGGTTTTGGTTTAGGCCTTGACCTTACCAAAAAACCCCAAACAACCACAACAACAAAAAGCAAACATAAACCTCAACCTCAAACCAACCAACCAAAAACAGAAAAAAAAGGAAATTTAACTTGCCATACAAAACAAAATGCAATTTATACATGCTCCTTTTGCCCTAGCAATAGCTGTTGCTTGTAAGAAAGCCTCAAAAAATTACTGCAAAGCTTTAACTGCATTGTACAAACACAAATTTCACTTTCTTGCAAAATATGCTCATGTAAATAATGACAACTCAGATTCTGGAGTTGTTCAATGTGAGTTGAAAAACCTTCTTGTCATGGAAAATATGCAGCTGATATTTAGGAAGGTTTTCCTGTAATTAACTCCCCCTTGAGGATTTTCAGTTAGCAGCAGTAAAATTACCATCAGTGTACTAACACACACCACATGCACTCTTAGTCACTGCCCTACCAGCACTCTCTCAGAGATCAAAAAAAAGTAAAATAGAACAAAACTACCTCAAGATGAAGTCCAAGATAATAAATTATTTTCTTTCTTTTCCTTTTTGTTCTTTTTTTTCTTTTAATGCAGGCAAACTACATTTGTTTTTTTAAAAACTTCATCTGCACTGTACATACCTGCCAATTTTTGCTTCCTCTACTAGAATCTGTGTTATACTGAAAATGCTCATTTCAAATTAGCTCTCTACCTATTCTTATTTAAGATTGAATTCAGAGGCAAGATCAAAGGTTAATACTTTTATACTTAGTACAACTTGTTTAAAATGTTACTATGTCCTTCAGTCTTTAAGAAAAAATAAAATCAGTATAGCAGCTTCCAAACCAAAGATGACTGGATAACAGAAATATTGCCCTATCTTTTTCACTTACTCAGATTTTAATCCTTTCCCCAGCTACTGATATTCTGCTGATTCAAAAGTATACATCTTATGTATGTGCCTTCTTCAATAGGAGATTTTAGACCCTGAATTATTTCAGTCTATTTGTGTAAACTTTTGTCATCTCTTTGCATATGATGTTAGTTACCAATATTTCCTGACATGCATGAAATGTGTGTTAAAGTTAAACACAGCTTAAACACAGGCACAGGAAGATGCCTCTCACCTGAAGACACCAGCTAGTGAAAGGCAATGCTACTGGAAGGCAGTGAGACCTCACACTCTGAACCAGAATCTGCTTTTCCTGTACTGATGTAAATAAAGCAAATCTGCCTTTTCTGTACTGGTGTGCATAAAGCACTACATCTGCAACCAACACTCTCATGCTCACATGTGTACCTGCACAGAACAGAATATATTCCACATGGATTCACCTATTCTTCTGTAGATAAATGCACTGGTGTAGGTAGGCCATGGTCTAGCTCTCTTTATATATTTACTGGTTAGAGAGATGTATGATGGAGCATGACATCACGTCACAAACTCCAATCCCACATAAGCACAGAGTTATATTACACTGGATTTCATATTTCAGGTCACAAACCCTGCTCTGCTTTCTCTAACCACTCTACCAGGCCTGCCTACACTGGTGTGACCAGACCCTCTGGCCCCAATCCTGCAGCTCTAAGCACAAATTCCCACACACCTTTCCAAGATCTCCAGGCATGGCCTAAGTATTGCTCTGAACACAACAGTCTGCTAGCACACAACTTCTTTTTTTTTTTTTTTTTTTTTTTTTTAACTGGTAATTATACCAGGACAAGCAACTGAAGGGAAAGGTGCATTAAAAAACTCCTTAATACGTATCTTTTTTTTCACAAAGGGCTCCCAGGAGTTTCCCTCTACTCTCCCTACTTCTTTAAAAACATAACAGTGGAAAAAATCAATCATTTTCAAACCAAGTTTTTAAAATATTATCTTTCTAGCTGAGGCAAAGCAAACTAACCAGTCGAGTACAATACTGGAGATGATCTCCTGCTGGTCCCTTGCAGCCACAAAGCCCTGAACTCCACCTATTGTCTCAATGGAAATGCTACAGACTGTTTTAATGCCCCATCCCCAATTTTTTAACAAACATCAATTAAAAACCCCAATAAATCACTTGTTAAAAAGCTTGATAAAGAGTCTTCTAGCTGGTAAAGACTCCCTTACAAATATTGCATTTTGGGGCCAATTTCAAAATAGCAACAGGTTTATTCTTTTTACCTCCACATTTATATAATTTTGGTTCCATTTCTATATAGTAAGGTGACAGGAAGAATAGAGAAGAGTTAACTCCTTCCATCCCAAACTTATTACCACAGTACCTTCACCTTTCTTTCCTTTCCCCACAATACACCATTAGACTGACTTTTATAAATAGCCAGTTTGGAGGGATCCTTTTTTTTTTTCCCTTTTCCCTTTGAAAAATTACCTAAAGCCTTTTTTTCCCAAGCAAGTTAATGTGAACTTGGGAATGGCAATTAAATTGTCAGAATTAAAAAATTTGTTTTTAACTAGAAGGTAGCCAGAAGTATAGTCATGGGGCTGGTATTGATTGTCTGAACAGAGAACATTAGTCTTCAGGTATTTATTCTGCCACCTCTGCACCAGAGGTTCTCCTTCAAATCAAATCAATCCTTGGAAAAGATTGGCTCTTGCTCCTAAGACACATAACTAGGCTGCAACAGAGCTGATTGTTGTGTCCTCTCTAAGTTTTACTGAACAATATCTAGGCTTCCAATTGTTTCTGAATCAGTTTCACAGCTGCAAATTGTGATGATTCCTACATTAAGTTCTCTGGGGTGGAGAATACATGTAGTTGTATTTGTAAGACACCAAGCAGTTGATAATGTGTATCTTCTAATGAAAGTGAGCTAAAATCCATGTTATCAAGTATGGTTACTGCTTGCACTGTTCCATTATTTATGCATTATTTTTCCCTGCCTCCCTTTTGACAAAATCCCTTATGTCCAATTTCAGGTTTTGGTCTGTGATGTTTTGAAAAAAAACTTAAATAGGCAGTAGGGAACCTTTTATACATTATGTAAAAATGCTTTTGCTTCAGAGACATGAAAAATTAATTGAAATGGAATAATTAATGAAAAATTATTGATATGAAATCATAACATACTGGAGCAAATACTCTGCAAATACTAGGGATATCTACATCATGAAAGTCAGGTTCCAAAAAAATCTGAGAACAATTGGAATTTCTGATATGGAATTAGTTAATATTAGAAGTTTATAAACACAATTCAGAAAGAAATTGAACTGTACCTTCTAAAACTCAAGAAAAAAATACCCAAACAAACTAAAAACAACACATCAAGAAAGCCAAATCCAAAATGAAACAGTAAAAATCCCAACTATCTTTGCCCTCCTACACATTGTATATAGGCTCCAGCTGAACTTGAATTTGTACTTTGGTCATAGATTTTACACCTTGCCACTGGAAGTCCTTGAAAAAACACAGTTGTATGTGTACACACACTCAGGTAGAAAACAACTATCCATAATTCCAGAAATCACATTAAATAATGACTTAGGGTAAAGTAAACTAAAATATTCACTCGATAGATAAAAAACCAAAAGGACTACAGATAACAAAGGCAGTATGAAAATTCAGAATAAAACAACATCAGAAAATGAAACAAAATAGAAGACTGTTAAGGATGTCAAAATCTGAATAGAAAGGCACATAGAAAACAAGTATGTCTATTTAAATCACCAGAGTTAGTTATCAGCTATGTTTATTAGCTACTTCTGAAATAGGGCTACTTTATTCTTTCTTCCTTTGTATTGACAAAAATTGTTGTCCTGTCAATTACAAACTGATTACATACCACAGCCCTTGAAATATAGCATGGATTAGTGAAAATATCACATTAGTATGAAATATGAATAATTGCATTACTGTGTCTTTACTTGTGGAAGAATTACTTACACAAATTTAAATGGTTGCTCTAATTATTTTCCAGTAAGAATAAAGATTTTTAAAAATTTTGATAAACAGCATAAAGATTAAATATGAAAATACAAGGAATACATCAAACTTTGACAAGATCTATTTAACCTAAAGTACACATAATATTAAAAGAGGGGGAAGTTGTTGTTCATCCATGGAGTTTTAAACAGAAAAAACCCTAATGCCCTACAGTCCATGGTATAGGAACAACACATCTTATTAAGAACAATAATCCCCAAAGCAAAAAGTGAGTTAATTAATTCTACATCTTGTTCTTTCTATAGTCAAAGATGTAGGGCTCTACAAACATTGCTTTCAGATCACTTTATTGACTATTCTCTGTATGGTCATTTATTTCAGAGGACTGATGTCACATTTGGCATCATATCAGCTGACATATTGTAGACGTTTTCTCCCAGAAATGGCTCTTTAAGGCCGAGTGCAAGAGGTTAAGATGCCTGACAGAAACCAACTTTATGACAGTGATGTTCTTCTACATTCATACAACACTCTTAACAATCTAAAATTAGCATAAACTACATCCCCCATGCAATTTGTGTGGGCATATGTATGCATCTATGTATTCAGTAATTCATAAGCTAACAAAGAAAAAAATCCCTAAATTTAGGTTATTTGCTCCATGACTTGTGCCTTCAAGGTGAAGGATACCCAGCTTTAATTATAAGCGAATTATTTTTAAGTACAAGACTTTTCTACCTTATCAGTGTACCCTCATTAGATAGCCAAGACATAAAATTTTGTACTAAACCCCAAAGTTCACTGGCTTTGGTTGTGGTTTTGTTTGCTTGCTTATATTTTGATTTACTACAGAATTCTCAACCTGACTATTCTATTAGTTTGGTAAATACATTCCCCTCTAGAATGGATGTAGCATCTTACATCAGACTGATCCCAGGTTATAAAATGAGGAGTAACAACTGTAAAAAAAAAGTAATCTCCCTTTTTTAAAATCACCAGGTAGAAACGATTGTTACCTTTTTGCTGCTTGAGCAGTACTTTGCAAGTCAGCATTTGCTACTCTTTATTCCATATCAAATTCTTGCAGAAAAGCTTGAGAACTTAAGCAAAGGTACAGTTTAGCTTGTAGAAGTGTTATTTCTCTTTTAACATATCTGTAACAATAAGCAGATATGTGCTAACTGAAATAATTGGTGTGGATTTTGAACAGGACAAATTCCTCTGAAGTTACTAAACTATAGGCAGGTAATTTACACAGAAGTCTGTCCAGGGATTAATGGCAAAATTGCATCCACTTTGCTTCTGTCTAGTGAGGACTGTAATTGTTGTATGCAAGGTATGCACCACCCAGGCCAGCTGAGATGGGAAGAAGGGGCTCAGCGAACACCAGCGCTGCTGCTGTGAAGGAAGGGCCAGGTTACCTCTGTATGGAAAACACATTGCCCGAAACGCGGTGCCAAAAGCCTTTGCTTTGGGACCATTTGCTAGCATCCTACAAGGAGGAAGGTCCAGCCTCTCCCACCATGTACTGTAACCTGCTGCTGGTGGCAGGAGGCAGATTTTACACTGACCATGCTCTCCGGCTGCCCTGAGTGTCGCTTCAGGATGTGTCGATCCGAGGGGGTTACGCACAAATCGTCGCCGGCGCCGCAAGTCATCTTCCCAGTAGTCGAGGCGCCAGAACTCACGAGGACGACTACAATGAAACAGAGGAGCCACATATGTTAGCAATTATCAACCAGCATGGTAGCGCTGAATTTCTGCATAAAGCTCTCCTTGTTTGCGCTGCTTTCGCCTTTTTTTTCTAACCTCCCCCCCTTTCTGCAATCTTTTACTTAGGTATGTCCTTGAAAATAACAATATCACCTTCCAGTCTAAGGAACTCCTTTCCCTTTTTTCTTGGAAGGTGAAATGAGCACTAAATACATCATTTTGAAATGAATTGCTGACAGTGTGATCAGTTTCCCCACACTCTAGTGGCATGTGCTCCGATTTCAGCCTCATTTCAGCCTCAGCAGGGCACCTTTCTCAGTGACTGCATTTATAAACCAGAATAGGGAAAAGGCTATTATAAATATGGTATAGCATTACCTATATTAATCAAAGTCTGTCCCCCTTCATTTTTCTTCCTAATTTGTGCCTTTTTGCACAAGGTCAGTAAATCATGCCATGAATTCTTGGTCCAGAAAGTGTTAACTTTAATGAATACCTCAGTTACATGGTTATGTATGTGATAATAAAATATTACTCTGTTTAGATGTGCAGGAATTTAATTAAAATAATCTCTTAAAATATTCATTACATTTAGCCCCTGAGGCTTAGAACAACACGAGAAAATGCATTTCTTCTCCATTTACTGTTTTTAAATAAACCATTCCAGGAGAGTGAAACAGCAATCTATTTTCGAGCAAATCAGATTGCATTTCTGGTTTATGTAGTTGTGTTTTTACATTTAATTAAAAACTACATGTTATGATGTGTAATAGTTGCGACATAGAAAGCGTACTTTAAAAAAATTACATATAGAAAAGGTTATATCAAATTCATTATTTTCCATTTTATGCTGCAAATATACGTAGATCTTTTTAATATGGTCATATATAAGTGCCAGTTACTATCTGTTTAGATGATCATGAATTAATGCCACTGTAAAACAGTATTTTAGCCCAGAGAATGTACAGAAAATGTCAATTTCAGGTATGGCAAATAAGCAAACAGAAAATACCTGAGGCATAGATTAGTCATGGTACCCTGAAAATGTGTACGTTCAGGCTAAAAACATGGACTTTGTTTACACAGCCAGTATTAAAACAATAGATGAAAATGCAGATATATCTATTCCATTTCTGATCCACGAGCTAATAGAAACTATACCTGTCAACACTGACAAATGAATAAGCACAATTAATTTACAGATCACAATGTTAAAAACACTTGCTATCTACATTCGTAGTTCTGAGGTTTAAAGGCAGAAATTAGTTTTATTTAAGGTAAATCAAGGTTTCAAACAAATGTAGTAACAAAAGGCAGAATGATTTGTGCAACGCTACTGCCAAACATGATTTGTAGATATTAAAAATTCTGACTGAAAATAATTTGATCAAAATGGAGGTTGTCTTTGCAGCCTTCATTAAAATTCTATGTCTATTTTGAACACCAAAGAAAAGGCAGTGCTAGTCTTCATCTTCCTAATTGCTTAATTTCAGAAAAAAACTGAAGTATTGAAATCAAATTCCCCAGTATCTTATTTTACACTTGTCTGTATTACAGTCACACTAAAATTGGGCTGCTCTGATTATAAGACCCAATGATTTTGGAATAATTAACCAAAGGAAAACTACAATATACAGGAAGATATGGGTTTATTCAAAGGTCGATTAATAACTTAAAATTCTCCATTAGTGATTACAGAAAAAAAAGCAGAACACAGCTGGCTATGTGCATGCCTTTGATAGTCGTAGAGCATGGATAGGCACTTCATCATTCTGCCTTCCTACATTTATCTGTTAAAATTATTATCAAATATCAGCCAGGATGCAGTCGTGAATCACAGCCTGCTCCTCGTCTTCAGGGGAATGATACAATGAGGGTCTATTCATCAGGCTGGCAATCGGCACGAGTAATTAGTTCCCTGCACTGGGATCTCCTACAAAGCTTATTTCAGTCGGCACCACAAACATATGACAATGAAAAGCTAATGGAAGCCGCTAAAATTTGTTAACCTCTTCTGCCATCAATCCTTCTGGTGTTCTGGGCTACAGTATTATGCAAAGATGGTAAATTATTAATTTGTCATTCATCTACCTCACCACAGTTTTGATAGAATTAAGTGATGCCATTCTTCTGGATAACAATTACAATTATAGCACATTACAAAACTATGCTAAAATTATTAGGAAAATAGGTAACAATGATCAGGCATGAAATATTATCCTGAAACATAATATATCTTTAGTCCCTTGCTTTTATTTTCAGTTCTGCATGCAAAATTTGCATAGGATTCTATCTCCTTCAGTGGTGCACTGATTATTCACACACAACTACATAACCACTATTAGACTCTGTATTTCAGTATTTGTAAGTATTGGCAACCACTGCATTATGAGGGGGAAAAAAAATTATCCACTCTTCACACATAAAAAAACATCCAACAAAACCCTGCAAAGCCAAAAATAAACACCTGCGTTGACTAATTGTTACAAGTGAGACATTTTTGAGAGCAGCTACTGGGAAAAATGCAATTTTTAAACCAATGTAAACCAGTTGATACTAGAACCAATATAAACCAGTACACTGCACAGCTACTCCAGCACACTGCCTCACTAGTAAGAGCAATTAACCACTGCAGTCCCATCCCCAAAAGGCAATGCTGAACCCTGCTTTGTACCTCTGCAGCCAGGGGGAGACAGAAATATTGCTCTGATTTGGGCAGAACTGACTGCTGGCAGACTGAAGGACTGTGAAGCAAAGGGCCAAGGAGGCAGATTTTAGGGAAGCTACAGGGGACATTTGACAAGAGGAGTTCCTGGCCCTGCAGGAAAGGCTGCCATATGGACTAGAGGTGCTATATGGACTGGATCGATGCACATAACTACTCAATTAGTCTAAATGCAAGAGCAACATCGCTCAGGGGATCAGGGATTTATGAATTATAAATCATATGATTTGCATGGATTTGTCAGGGCCCCCTCCAACATGATACACAGCAATTAGTGGCTCTTTAGTAACAATATTGACTGAATCGAAACAAAGCTTTTATATTAAGTGTTTTATTCAAATAGCATAACCATTATACTGCTTTATTTTTCCAACAGTTTCCCAAATTACCAGGCTATGTACTCAGAATTGAGAGAAAACCTTCCTCTCATTCCCATGCACCTAACCTCATTGTTAAAATTGTACAGAGATGAGATCAAATTTAAAATGACCAATATAACCTGTTGCCTCAGAATTTTGTGTCATGAAAAAAATAAGACATTTCACTGTGGGCAATAAGGAAAAGTCTAAATGCTCATTTATCTCCACTATCAGAACAAGAAACCTGTATTTCCTTCCAGTTTCAAAGATTAGGACAATTGGAGACAAAACATCCCAACTGCTGTATTAGTTTTATTATGGTGTCATAGCAAAGGTATTTTAGGCATGGAAACTACCTATTAGTCCTCATACCCTTATAGATTTAAATTGACTATAAGCCACACCAGACAATGAGAGGATAATGCAATTGCTGAAGAATTACTTCTTGTAATGTCTTACCCCACTGTGTATTTCGAGATACTCTGCCATCCCAGAAAAGAAACAGTCAACACACCAGTGTGGGTTGTAAAGGGACTGCGTGAGATAGGAAGAGGAAATAAAATGCAAACCTACAAAAGCAATATTTTGAGAGGTCTTAGGGCTGTACTCAAGCTACCAGTTAAGTGAGAATGGATTTCAGCACACCACAGAAGCCCCCATTCAGATCCTTAGATGAGTGAAGTAGCAAATAAACAAATACAGAAATAGAAAAGAAAGAAAAGAAAGAAAAGAAAGAAAAGAAAAGAAAGAAAAGAAAGAAAAGAAAGAAAAGAAAGAAAGAAAAGAAAGAAAAGAAAGAAAAGAAAGAAAGAAAAGAAAGAAAAGAAAGAAAAGAAAGAAAAGAAAGAAAAGAGCACAGTGTTAGAGAAATCTTCAGAGACAGAGGATAGCCAGAGTTCTAAAAGACCTCTTCCATCTAGAAGGCTTTTAAACTCAAAGGCAAGAAAATCCACTTCCACAAAAGGCAACCACAACAAACCTAAAAACAGAGAAGCCTGTGTGAAGATACCAAGATAAATTTCGAGATTACACACTCCTTGTCAGAACTCTAACTGTAGAGTTAAGCAGATGAGTCAGTCTCCAAACCTAATCAATCCTTGGTCTCTTCACTAAGACTATCAGAAAGGCAATCAATCAGTGATGACAATTCCTAAGGTGTAGATGCTCAAACACAGAGACTTAGGCTAAATTCATTTCATAGAAAGCCAAAAACAGAGGGGCAACACCATTCATGCATCAGGAGCAACAGTACAGATCTGAAAGGAAATCTAAAAGAAGGCAGCTCCATGATTTTTCCATCACCAGCTACATGTCTACTCCATCTTCTGGTTATAATTTACTAAACACTTTGGTTGAAATGGCTCATCAAATGCAGAGTATTAGGTGCTTCTTCTAAATTACACAAAAAAGCAATCAAAGAACACAGATAGTGGTGCCCAACTTTAAAGGAAAAATAAAGCAGATTATTTTAACACTGTTCAGGAACACTTCTTGGTCTACAACTAGATATCTTTTGCTTCCATGTAAAATGTTTCAAGAACTTAAACCAGGTATCTTCTGCAATAGATACAAACATTTTTCTCAAAAAAGCCAAAAAACGAAATCAAACCTACAATAACCCCAACAACAAGCATTTGCATTTGAATCACAGAATCATAGAACTGTTTGGGTTGGAAGGGACCTTAAGGATCATCCAGTTCCAAACTCCCTGCTGTGAGGAGGGACACCTTCCCTCTTCAGGTTGCTCAGACCCCATCCAACCTGGCTTCGACCACTTCCTGGGATGGGCCATCCACAACTTCTCTGGGCAACTTGTGCCAGTGCCTCACCACCCTCACAGTGAAGAACTTCCTGTCAATATCTAATCTATGCCTGCCCTCTAAATGTGAAGCCATCTACCATTGTCCTGTCACTCCATGTTCTTGTAGAAAGCCTCCCTTCATCTTTCTTGTAGTCTCTTTAGGTATTGGAATGTGCTGTAAGGTCTCCCTGGAGCCTTCTCTTCTCCAGGCCGAACAGCCCCAACTCTCTCAGCCTTTCCTCATAGGAGAGGTGCTCCAGCCCTCTGATCATCTTCTTGGACTCTGAAGTCACTCCAACCAGGTCCATGTTGAGGACCCCAGAGGTGGATGCAGCACTGCAGGTGGGCTCTCACCAGAGCAGAGCAGAGCAGAGGGGCAGAATCCCCTCCCTCCCCAGCTGCCCACGGTGCTTTGGATAGCCCAGGACACGTTTGGCTTTCTGGGCTGTGACTGCACAGTGCTGGGTCACATTCAGCCTCTTACCCACCAGCACCTCCAAACCCTTCTGGGCAGGGCTGCCCTCAATCTGTTCATCTCTCAGCATTGATTTGATTGTCAATCTGAAGATAAAAGTGCTGAAGTTCTGGAAAATAGTGCAAAACCTTTAGTGGAGTTCCTCCAGCAGACTGCAGGGCATCTTGTAATGTAAGAGGCTGCCTGATCTTGCAAATTGAAATCCATTGCATTTCCACGGCATTAAGCTGGATGTCCAGAATATTAACTAAAATCACTCATATTTTGTATGTAATAGTAAAATGCAAGGTATATTCCACTAACTGACTCAATAAAAGCTAATTTTAGAAAACAAGTGAAACATTTTCTGAAGCAATTCAATACTCTTCCAATGAGCTTTCACAAACCGTGAAAAAAATTTTATTTTTGATCTAAAAAACCAAGTTACACCAGACCACACAATGAGCATACTACTAGTCACATGTCAATAAACATTTATCTAAAAAATGTTTAGTACACATCTAGATATATTACTGACCTGCAACATAATCAAAAAATATGTAACACACTTTGGAATATAAAACAGTGAGCTTGATGATGGCAAAGCAAACGCTGACAATGGTAACAGGTAAGTTCTCAGCAGCACTACGAAGTTTCACATTCCATGCAGAGATCCCATGCACAACTGTTTGCCACATGGCAAATCAGAGTATTGATGCAGTAGGGAAAATTACTTTTTCCGTAAAGCAGCTTCCTGATCTGATTCCCACCTTGCCCATACTACCAAAGCAAACAGGAAAAGATTTGATTAGTATTAAGTCAAAGCTGCAGCTCAAATATTACTCACCCAGCCACATTCTGTGTGTATTTCATAGCACTTCACTGATCATGTATCTACTTCAGGACATTAAAGATTAATTAAATCCTGATAAGTGCATTGAGATCTTTGGAAGTGCTGCCTACATTACCTATACTTTCTACAATGGCACAACTTGTTGCTGTTCGACTCTCTCTCTCTCTCTCTCTCAGCTGCATTCACACAAGCATTTGTGTGGCCATCCTAAACCAAATCACAGTAACCAGCTGGGATTATTAGACTTCATTGCTTTTATTCTGTTTTATATCAGTGACCTGCTCACCCTGCAGCCTCACCAGCAACTATGTGACTAAAAATAAGGGAAGGAGATGTGCAGGTGAGAGAAAGGAAGGAAAGGATGAAGAAGAATATCAAAAAGATGTATAATGTAATCATACTCTAATATTAACAGTCTCTGCCTTTTCATGTTATCTTCATTTGCCCCAAACACAGACATTCATATTCCATAGTTTCAGGATACAGACTTCCACAAATGGAAAAAACTGGGAATTCTTAAGGAAAAAACCTCGTGTGCAGGCATGCTCTCAATCTCTGCCACAGTTACTGCAGCAGTAATAGGAACTGGTCATAACAAAGGCCCAAGGCCACTGAGTACAACTTCTTTGGCATAGTATCAATTATGAGAAACACTAATGTAATCCATTAAATCAGTATAGTCTATTTACTTCTAACCCTCCTCCAAGAAAACATTTGGCTTTGTCTGTAAAGGATTTTTTTTTCCTAAAAGAACCGTTGTCTTTATTTGTGCTTCAATTTTATCAAAAGGTGTGTGTGGAGGGGGGTTTCCTGGGTTTGCTGAAGAGAGAACAGTGTCATTCTCCAAGTCTTACAGAAGAAAGAAATGTGAAAGGCATCTCTTGATGAGAGATGAAAAAAGCAGGCTATGAACTTTAGGCACAACATGTGCATGGACTCAGCACAGAACTCTGAGGACTCAGCACAGTTGCAGGGGACCTTTGTACAGTTTAAACCTCAGGTGCTTCCAGTGTAGAGGAGAAGAAGGGAACATCAGCAAGGGAAGCCTGTCTTAACATGTTTCATATGCTAAGATATATAAACATAAATGCAAACATATGTTTGCATTTCCCCATATAAACACGACAGTACAAACAGCACAGATCTGCAATTCCTACATTATGCATTTAAAAACTAGTAGAAATGCTGTCAGTATGCTTCTATACAGTAAATAGGAGATTATCTCTTTATCTCAGCCATTAGTCACCTCAGCTACAACTCCTTGCCCAGGACTCCCGATTTCTGCATTTTCATGGAATCATACCAAAAACCCATTCCCACCTAACTAGCAAGCAAACAAAACCAGAAGAAGAACAATGCCGATTTCAGATATCACAGAGACTTTTCTGCACTGACAAGCTTTGAATTCCTCACTTAAAAAGCAATCCAGAAAAAAATGTCAACTATAAATGTTTCAGTCTCCCTTTATGCATTATAAAGCACCATGTCAGGGAAGACAAGCCCACCTTTAAGGTGTTGCTGCCCTAGATCATGGTGCTATTAACCTTCCGTTTAAAAACAGTTCTGTTTATGTAGGAGTCTATGTAGGCTCTTCTTTGATCTTTATTAACCCCTTGGTAGCTAACCACAGCCCTGACATTTTGGAGCATTCTTTGAAGTGCTGGCATTCCAGTGCACACTGATACTTCAAAGAGGGCCCACTTAAGAACATGGTACAGTTCTAATCATGTATTCTGCAATCACTATCTTATCTTAGGCTGATCTTATAATGATCAGTCTAAAATAAAGCTGCACTTCCAAAGACGACACCACGAGGCACAGTTCAATCCATATTGCATTTCTGTCAAGATTAATTATAAATTAGCTGAAATGAAAACTACTACACTTTTCTACCAGAAGTTAACATGAAAACTTTCTTTTGGCTTGCAGCAAAATTAATTCAGACATGATTTAGACATGGAAGAATGAATGTATAGCAAATTTGCAGCGGGATGCTTTGGCCTAGTTGCTCATAAATCTTTGCAAATCTCACACATCCTACTCTCAACTGCAGTCAACAACATTTGTTTTGCAAAGTAACTACAGCTCATACAGACCCCATAAACTGCTATTCATATTAAAAATAACAATTCCCACAATATAAAAAGAATAGGTACACTACATCTTGCTGGAGGCTTTTTGCTTTTTACCTGATAGTGCAGAATTTTAGTCTGCAGTACATGTCACCCCTTCCTTGCCAAAATGAGCAATGGATTATAAGAATATGTTGAAGGATACAGTATGACAAAGGAGCCAGCTCAATCTCCTTAGCCATTCCTGTTGATTCTGATGTTTTCATTTTAAGCACATGCATAGGAAGTTCCTACTTATTTTCCCACTAATTACAGCAACAGCAGATTTTCTGTGAGTAATATTTAATTGAAAATTTGAAATATTATTATTAAGATTAATTCTTTCCAGTAGCTGGGATTTGACATCATCATCTTTCAGCACTTGTGGATATAATATAGATCAACTTTTGACCAGAACAAGAAAATCTGGTCAGTTCTGTGAGTTTGTTTGTACATTGTTCTGACCCCAGAAGTATTAAACACAGGAATTACAGTAAAGTTCTTCCCAAAACTCTTAGATTTGACCTGCCGCAAACATTTCATCTCTCCTAGAAGAAACAGGATGAAATCACACTCCCATATATCTACACTTTAAGAGCTGTGGCTAACCTGTATCTTTTTTTTATAGCTCTCTTAACAGCTGGATACTTTTCTTGCTTCCATAAAAATGTAATAGTGCACCCCTCTGATTCAATAAATACTTTTTTGCTCTATGTTCTTCTACAGAAAGTTAATTCTTTTTTCTCTTTTGTATATATTTTTTTCTGAGTCCTCTGCCAGAAATGTCTCAAGTAACTGGGTGGTTTTATTTGATTTTTGAGGGGGGTTTTTTTGTTAGTTTTTCTTCCTTTTTTTTTTCCTTTGGCTGTTTTGTTTGGCTTTGTTTGCATTTTTTTTAAATTACTATCTATTAACCAAATTAACTCAGCAATTCAACAACCACCACAGAGAGGAACAACAAAGATGACTGAGAGATTTAGGCACAACTTTATTTTTTTAACATAGAATAATAAAGAGAAGACAAACCTCCCTGAGGTGTCTAAATGCCTAAATATCAAAAATACATTAATTTTATCTTTTTATTGTGTGCATCGAGAATTTGAGTGCATCTGGGGACACAAGGAAATTCCCCCTTCAACCTCTTGCTTAATCATGAATGAATTTGAACATCCTTGAACCTCTGCTTGAAATTATGGAAGAGGGAGCAGGCGAATCTCTAAGGTTCACAGAACATTAGGCTACTGTTAAACAGCATCTTGGGAAAGGAATTCTCAATTCAGATTGCAGGTTAGGATACTGAAGCCTTAGAGACACCCAGCTTCAGTATCATCTGCATTTCTTCTACTCTCTAATACAATTAAAATCAAAGCTTTAAAACAGAAAGGTTCCAATCAAAATCAAATCAGATCAAGTATGATTTGATTTAAAGGTTAACACTTCTGTCCAAGATTCAATTCAAGACTTAAAATCTGAGGATATCAAAATCTGGGAAATGACTTCACTGTGTGATGATTGCAGGAACATATGTAAGAGAGAGTTAAAGTAACTGCAAACATAGTACTGCACTCTGAGACAGGAAACATTAAGCACAAGGCAGCAAGACCACTGAGAAGCACATGGAGCAAGATTCCTGTTTCCATACTAGCCCAGCACCCTTAGGAAACAGCAGCAGGACTCAACTCCCTTTAAAAAGGCTTAACTTATTAAATAAATTTCTCCCTTGAAAGCCTTGCAAACTATCTCTAAAAAAACCCAAACACAGTACTGAATTATGATGAAGCACCATTTTCTGGACCACACGGACAATTCTGTATTTACTGAAGGTTTAAATAAAGGAAATGGTAGCCTGCAAACACACCTTCTCTTCTGTTACATGTGATCTACAAAGCAGAAGACAGAAGTTTAGCAATTCATAGGTGCTGCAGAGGGGGGCAAGTTCAAAACTGTTACTTGACATGGTCCTATGAAAACCATTTAAGCACTGAACTGCCTCTTGAGATCCACTGATGCCCCAAGGGTCAGGACGGTTGTGAAGCCCTCACAACATTTACAAAACAGAAGTGGGGAAGCCATCCTTATCGACGTTACAGAACCTACCAAAGGACTACTTGTAGTAAAGCATGAGCAATGTTAAAAGTGCTAAACCACCCAAGGTTCCTTTGATAGAGTAATCCAAGGGCTTAGCCCAGGATAAAACCTTGTACACTGACACATCAGAAGCTGCTAACTGAGAAGATGCAACTTCTTTCCCACAGGTACACCAAGAGAGAAATGTAGCAGCAGAAAACTTGGTAACAAACACTCCAACCAACCAACACTAGAGATACCATAATATTCTTTCCTCCATTCTTCCTCCTCAAGGCTAATACTATATGTTAAATCCGACACTATAAAACAGTACTGATAAAAGGACTGGAAAATGAAAGCTTAAGAAGCAACAAACCAGGAAATGTTTCCTCTTTCATTTTGGTGACTTATGCACCAGCATAACACCCACAACTTCATTCCCCTCTGCACTGACATCCATAGAGATGTGTTTAAAAGAATGAAGTTTCCTCCTCAGGGCAATTACTACCTCTCTTGACAAGGCTTCTGGCTTCTCTCTCTTCATCTAGCTACTCCTTTTTTTTTTTTAAGAAAAGTTCACCAAAGAAAGCCCAACCACACAACCACACACACAAACCACCAAAACAACAGGAAAACCAACATACCTCTTTAGGTTCTTCCCTAACATTGAAACAACTTTCTCAATATTAAGCTGTTCTTCTCAACACAGGAAACCCATCACAGAGGGGAATGAAATGGAAACAACACTGTCACTCCCAATGGGAAACAGCTCAGCACCACCAAGAAACTCCCCATCAAAGAGGAGAACCAGGGGCTCTGGAGTAACTCACACAGTGCTGCAGGCAGAACCCATCACTGCAGTGGTGCCATCAACCACTCAAAGGGCTCCTTGCCCCTGCAGAAGAGGCCACAAAGGCACTCAGAGGATGGAAAGAGCACAGGAATGTCTGTACCTTTTCTCACCAAAGGTCTATCCTGAAATTCTGCATCCCAAAATGTCAGTGGTGGCTCAAGGAAGAGCAAGATTGATCCAATCATGTACAACTTCTCCCCAAGCACTCAGTCAGTTTCCAACTATTTTCAGCTCCGGGGATTTCCTGAGTCTAATGTGGTTTGTCTATTTATACTCCCTCTTCCTCCTAATGCATTTCGCTTCCAAGTACTCATCCACAGCAACTTCAAATAAATCCAAGTATCAATGCTCTCAATCCTCAACCTTGGGAAGAATTACTGCAGTGAAAAACAACAAGGTGGAACTGTGCACATTTCTGGGAATCTTCTAATGTGTCCCTTCAGCACCGAGGTAAAGAGTTCTCCAGAAATCTTCATTTTCAGACTACAGAATTCCACCTGTGTGCTCATAAACCAAGTATCTGTGTAGTATGTGATACTGCTAATGTTCATAAAAACCTATAGCTAGGACAATGAAAAGAGAAATCCTTTAGGTACTAAAGAAACTCCTAACAAAACTACAAATTTCCTATTTAAAATCTGGAACGCAAATGTGAGAACAGAACAGTTCTCTGTAATAACCATACAATTCACAATATTTTTTGCTGGAGATGTTAATTCTTGCTTTATGTAAATTCTTCAGAGAAGATTATTTAAGATCACACCACTCTTAAATTATGGTGCAGATACTTATAAGCATAATTTAAGTGTACTGCACCATAATGCACATTTTCTTCCTTGAACGTAATCTCCCTCCTGCATATATAAACGGTATCTGTAATTATCTCTACTCATACCTTTCTCCTTTATTCAGCTTTAGAAATAACCATGTATTGTCCCTGCTAAACTAAGCTAACTTATTTTTTAGTAGTCAATTATGAAAAAATTAAAAAACTCAAACATTTTGATACAGTTTGTAACACAACTTGTTTAAGAAGCCTTGTTTACCAAGTATATTAAATCCATCACAGAAAACACCCATAAAGAGAAGGCATGGTAACAGACTTCAAAAGCAAGGGTTTTTTGCAATTAGCTTCTCTCCTGACAGAAGAGTCAATTCAGACTGACACTCAAAATCAAGGAAAGACTGCTTCATTTCATCATGAAAATTGAATGTTTTCACTTTCCTTTTCAGAATAAAAAGCCTATATAGTTTCTAAGAGATTTCAAGGATAAGATAAAATGAAATGTTTTCATTGCTGTAAAAACACTAATGTTTTCATGAACAGAGCTCTAGAAAGAATAAAAAACATTAATTTACACACAAATCAGTTCAGTTTTTTTTAAGTGACTTAGTAATTTTAATTTGGAGTGTCTCAAGTACAGAACATACACACAGCTACTTGTACTGGAGTTTGCAACTAAAAATTGAAGATACAATAATGTAAACAACGGCAAAAGGATTCAAATAAAACCTGATCTTCTGCTACAACTTCTCAAGGTCACAGGATTCATTTTCAGTATCATGCACCATTAAAATTTACTTTGTTGTACCAGTCACTAAGAGGGACAGTGAATATGGTTTTCACAAAAGGGATGGCTTTCATCTAGACTTTCACCCTCTTTATAGGGAATAACTTTGCTTAACTTTGGAAATGAAATACATGTGTGAAGCTATATGGGCAAGCAGCAAATCACAGCAATAGCTACGGATTACTTACCAAACCATCTGATAGAAGTAACCAATCTTTGATACTAATCACTGCAAGACGGTATTTTCCCCAAAAATTTCCCATGAGGGAAGGCGGCAGTGAGGGGAACAGGGACAGACTTGCAATCACCACAAAGATTATACAGCACAATGCACAGGATTTGGAGGAGAATTTCTCTTTGCTATATTGTAATAATTGGTAATAAAATTTGTCAAGTCAAAGTCAGCTATGTTAAGAGAACTTCAGTTCAGTTCATTTTTCACATAGAAGCTGTTGTCCAAAGTATTTCTTTGGTTGTTTCTATACAAAGCTGCCAAACATGGCCCTGCTAAAGGCTTTGGAAGTCCACAGTCTGTATACAACCAGTAGGTGTTTGCTGATGCAAAACACCTTTGAAGATGCTGCCCATCTTTCCCTGGGTTGTGCCTCAGGCTGCCCCCAACACACCCAGACTGTGGCCTCACATGCATCAAACCCACCCAGAACAGTCTTGGGTTCTGTCCACAACAAACAGGCACTAATCCCAAAGACCAACAAAGAATAACTCCTCTTGTCCAGAATTTTATCTACTACAAATAAGTAGTAATAATAATAATAAGGAAAAAAAATCTCTCTGAAATATTCTATCTCACTCTCTCTGAAAAAAAGTCTCTGAAGTGGCTACTCCAGAAAGATCGAGACAAAGGAAGTTGCAGTTATCTTCCATCAGTGCTATCTCCCCAACAACATAAGCAGCACAAAGCAGAAAATTATTTCACCAGATACAGCAGAGGCAAAAAGCCTACGAAGCACCAAAGAAAGCATCTTGATGTGGAAGTCATGGGAGATAAACATGTGAGAGCGGAGGGATTATGCATCTGCTGGGGATCAAGGAGAGAAAAGAGGACAGCGTTGGGAATCAGCTGGACAAGAGTCGGAGTAGAGAAAGGGGGGAAAAACCCAGGTCTGGCTGGAGAAAAACCTGGGAAAAGTAACAGAAGGTCAGAAAAGAAATCTGGTGAAGAATTAATGAGGACAGAAAATGCAGTCAGACAAAAACAGAAAGACAGCTGGGGGTGGGGAGGAATATTTCTTCTATAGTGTCTGCATTAAGACAACGTGATAGAAGTGATCCTGTTTCTATTGCTCCCTGAAAACTGGACCTCATAATCTTAATCCTGCCCCACAATATCAGACTGATGCTCCTTTGTTATTTTTCAGAAGAGAAGGGGTGAATACTGTGTGTATGTGAATACTGAACACAGCATTTCCAGTTACAAAATTTCCCTGCCATGAAGTAATCTTGCAGCTGCCCCTTAAAACAGCAACAATCTCAATCATACAAGTGATGTCTCACCTAGTTTACCACTAAAAAAGTATTTAACATAAATATACCATCAGTCAGCTAAAATCATATCTTAGCATCTTCAGCAGCAGTAGCAAAGGCTTCATGGAAGTTAACAAATGAATTAAATACAAAATGCTTTTTAATTATGTCACTACGAGGTTCTTTAAGCAAGGACAGGTAACAATGTTTATACTGCATTTTAATGTTTGAATCGGGAGCCTGCTGGCATAATCTGACACACACTACAGTATGGCAAAGCTAGACTGTGTTTTAGAAGCACAATGCAGAAATATGAAAAGCCCCAAACCAACCTAACATAAAAACCTTTTAAAATGAGTGACGAGGGCCACAAAGCACATTAGTGTGGTATTGGATATAACTGCAGGCCCTGGTTCACAGTTTTGATATGGCCTTTCTTTCATCTGTCCTTAAAATGACAATCCCTCAAATATTTATTTTAAAGGGTGCATCAAGGACTAGTAAACATTCAGGTTGAATCCTGCAGTTTTCTTATTCTTTAGAAGTTCAAGAACAAAAATATTTGCCTTCCTAGGGTAGGCAGGGTGCTCATGCAGATTATTTGGTGTGCTCATAATTTTGAAAATATTGTTTCAGTAAACAAATTTTAACACAGCTATTTAGAACCAGAGAACATTACAGATGCATAACAAACCCCACAAATACTAATGGCATAAAATAAATCCAGTTAATAACTCTTGGGGTTTCAGTGTTTTCAATTTTTTTTGTTTGTTTATATATATTGATCAAAAATTATATATTAATGTATTTAAAAAGAAAATGCATTCTGGCTTTGCAAGCATTATTGTACAGTGTAACAGTGTTTCCCTCCACTATTACCCACAGCCATATGCTTTGTGTTTCTAAGTATCACTAATAAGGAAGTTGCCTTAAAGCCCCTTCAAGTAATGGGTCAATATTCCTAGATCTGACATACAAAAGGACTTCTAAAACCAAGCTTGTCAATTTTTCTTTGTTTATTTTATATCTATTTTTTGCTCTTGTTCACCCTCCTTTGAAGTTAGTCTTCAAAGCTTCAATATCAATAGGAATGCAGCATTAAGGATTTTACGACACTGTGCTACTTAAACTTTTATTGTTTTGTTGCAAAATCATAATCAGAAGGATTAGACTCTTGTATTTGGCTTTTTGTTTCTCTCTTTTTTTGTAATTTACTCTCTTTTTTTAATTCCAATTCCAGCATGCCATAAATCTGTAGCATGCCCCTTTCAGTCCTCCCACACTGACAAAATAATGCAGTTTACACTTAAACATGCTCAAGAAAAAAATTAACATTCTTTATCATTTTCTAGCAGAGACAGTTAATACTCTCAGGCTACATTAATAGAATCTTTCTGCCATTGTAGAAAGTTTGATAGCACTCTTATTTCAATGTCTGATTTTTTCTCCTTTTTTTGACAAAGACAAATGATTGCCATCAATCAAGATCCAATCGGGTATACACAGAGTCAAGCAAATGCATCACTCTTTACTGGTTTTCCTGCTATTTGTGCAGGCTTTGCTTCATATTATTTTATAGAATGATCAAAAAAGCAGCCGTAAGATAGATCATTCACACCCACTGTAAAATTAACTTTCATGAATAATGAGAGTTTTAAACCTCAGATAATGTATATGTTATACAGGAGATATTGCTGGAGTTCATTTCTGGCTGGAGATTATGTAAATGATACTATATGACCTTTATCATTACAAACAGGACATGCAAAACACATATTATTTCATACATCATTCTAAAGTAAGTCAGAACCTAAAGCAGAATCAGTCATTTATAATGTTCATGGTGAAGTGCTAAGGTTGCAAGAAAATGATATGAAGTACCTGTGATGTTTTTGACTACTCCTCTGCGGAACCTGTCACTTATGTGCTCTAAGCATACTAGAAATAACAAAAATGAATCTTACCCCCTTTGTCTCTTTTTAAGAAAATCAGTATTTTGTTTCTTGATAAAACCATTTATCTCAAGACTAAACTATGCTGATAATAACCACTTATGTCAATCAAAGTTAATGATATTGAATTAATAGTAATACATACAGCTACATTTATATAATGGATTAATAAGTCGTTCAATTTCTTTTACACAAAACAATATTTTAAATCATTTTCCTTATGTTACTTCCTTATCCCTGAACAATAAGCTGAGTGAAGTTAAATTGCTTAAAGATTTCCTAAAGATAAAAGGTACCATTCACTGTGAAGGCTGGACAGTTGATACACATATGGAATCAATGATGAACTCTAGGAAAGATCTAGCAAACCAAGAAACCCTCAGACGTCATTGCTCCAGACTTCTCTTTTCTGCACCAACAAGGAACAAAAAGAGTATTAAATGTGGACTAAATTTTGAGGCTTACACAGCTCTTAAGTATGCAAAGGCCTTTATAAAAACATCTAAATAAATATATTTATACCAAACTACATTTGATTATTTATATTCATATACATTGTGAAATTTCAAATAGCTATCAAAGAAATTCCTATTGCCAAAACATCTAGTCTTTGGTATCAGCATGCAATAAAGTGAAAAATTCAGTTAATATTTTTTATTTGGTTAATATAAATTCAGTGACTAATATTATCCTTGGGTCAGGGAGAACACTACACCACAGAGTTGACCAGTTCTTTATTCCCAGTACCTTTCTCACTTTCAAACCTTCTGTCTACCATTTCTTTCATCTAATCCTAACAGAGTCATATCCATCTGACAGAGAAGCTCAGTAGCTTCTGTTGTTCTGCTGGATCACAGCACAGCTTAAGACACTCATCACACACCACGCTTTACACAAAAACCAGAGATTGAGGCTCCTGATTTATCTCACACTCTGGTACTGCTTCCCCAGTGGAAGTACACTTGTGACGCTTGTCCTTCAATCTCCACAGACAGTGTAAAATAATAGAATTTAGGTATTAGCTAGAAAATCACAGGTATTTTAGGTTTTGTAGAAATCATCATCAAAAAAAATCAGCTTTACAAAAGATAAGCTTCTGGTTGGATGAATTTTATTATAGAACACTTGCTGCCTGTACAAGGGAGCAGTTGCCTGCAGGCATCCTGATGTTTGCATGTTGCATTTCTTAAAACAAATTTGTACAGCAATTTTCTTCCCAAGGGCCAATGCAGGGCAGACAAGCCTGTGTGATACTCAGAATTTCAGAACTGCAGCTGATCTGCTGTAGCCCTTCTACCACACACTTTGAAAGGCCAACATCCTTATTGAGCCCATCTGAGAATCACTGAGAAATTCTGTCCTAAATGGACTTCCCAACAGTATTACCAACACATATACACAGCCACGAAGCAATTCAGCAAAAACTATACAAAAAACCACTTATATATCAAAGTACTCTGAAGTCTTATCAAATGAAAGCTTACAGCTGCATCTTCAGGCTGATACACACAATTTATATGTGCATAACTGGAAGAATTTAGTATTCATATTTATTATTTATAGGTCCAAATGTAGATCATTATCCTTCTCCTTTCCTTCACTGACAGTTGGATATAGGTATCCCTCACTGCACCTTTTTCTGAAGCCATTGCTTTCGTCAGCTGCAGCTCTTGGTTCTAGAGCTCTCTGTTATTTTCATATCCTATTCCTTTCTGGTCAAGGGGTTTTTTCACCATCTTCATATCCCTTTCCACGAAGAAGGGAATGCTTTTACACACTTCTTCCCACTTTTCTTGCCATTTCTTTTCAAGCTCTAAAATTACACTGTGGAGCTGAATAGCCAAGGCAAGGGAGTGTAGAAACATGGTATTTATGCTGCCACTGACAACTTTTCTGTTTGGGCTTTAGTAGGTCATTTGATGCCCACACATGGGCTAACCAGACACCAGAAGTCCCATGTCCCACTCCTTTACCCCTCTCCAGTTTCCTAATTACCTCAGAGATATTATTGTCCTATTTACTCATGGCTGTCATGCTTCTCCATACAGCAACTTCAGCCATTCTGCCAGAGCTGCACTTGAATCTGTGGCAACATCATTTACCTTGACCACAGCACCCAAAGAACAAACCCAAGGAAAGAAGAACAGAAAACTCTCTTCAGTGCTAAAAATCAGGGTCAAATTACAGACCAAATAGTGAAAACTGCATTATGTAGTGTAAATATATTTTAGTTCAACTCTGAGAGATAAACAACCTGTTTATGTCCTCCTTCTCCATGTTCTGAATTCATAAGAGTGTCTTCAATGCACAAAGCACTGACCTAAATTGGGTATTTCCCTTCATTTCTCACATCCAATTCTGAGAAACTGCCCTGTGTGCATTAGCTAGAACAAAAGCAAATATCCCCTCAAAGATGGATGAATGAATACTTTTCTACTACAAGAACCTGAATAAAAAAAGGAAACTAAAACAAAACACCATCATGTGCAAAAGACAAAGAAGTAGAAGTGTGGAAAAGATCCCATTTTCGTTTTGAGCTGTTTTTTATTTCTTAAAAATTTTTTCATATTTTCATATTCATTTTTTTCTATTTCCTTTTCACTAGCACCCTAGATCTTTAGTAGGCTCTGAGATGATTTCTTAATATATTAAATCACTCCTAATTACACATATATTTAATAACATGTCTTTGGGTAATTTACTTAATAGAAGTTGTGCAGCATTTACCTTGCCTGTATTATAATCTCAAAGTCAGTACAATAAGAGATAAACTAAAGATAATTATTTTTGTGGTTTGTCTTTAAATGGTATCAAAACAGCCCTGCTCCTCAGCCTGAGCATACATAGGGATCAGATATTCCAGTATAACATGTCAGATGTAAAAGTACAGTTACCTGAAACAAAATTGGCCACACAGTATGAAACAAATTAATGATGTCATGTCATGTCATGTCATGACAGTATGCTCCAGCCAATTTACTACTTTTTTCTCTTTGAAGGGTTGCCTCCTACTCTTTAAAGAAGAAAAATTTGTATTGTCATCAGTTCTGTTGAAAAAAAATCAAAAAACAAAACCTGCAAAGCCTAGATTTTTTACACAAAAAAAATCCCCCACAAAGATAATTTTCATAATAAATTATAACACACTTGCAGGAGCAACTGAGGGCAAAAGTTACCTTGGCCAGGGAGAAAGGCATGGCAGTTCAATGTCTGCCTTGTTCTTCGACCTAAACAGCTCTTAGATTGATGTCTAACAGCACAGTCTACATACAGTAAAAACAACAGTTTATATTTCTCAGTGCTTGCTTGCTTCCTTGTTTATATATTTCAGATTTTTGACCAAACAGAAGACATGTAATGACTTAATCCCAAAAACACTTTTCAAATGGTACTATGTGTATGTCTTTTAATTGAATCAATAAATTTTCATGGCCCAGTGTTTACTTTTTGCTGCAGAACGAACTGTAGCACAAGAACCGCTTACAGCCATTATACTGCTAATGTGGCAAATACTGTGGAGTCAGTTTGAGTAAACTCTACAAGGTTACAAGGTCAAAATAAAAGACTGCATAATTTATCAGATCAGGCAAATCATTTTGAAAGTACAGAGTTAAGTGCGGCATTAGCCCGAGATTACCGCCTTTCATGAATAAAGGTTGGAATCCGTGTTTATTCAGTCATACTATAGATGGCATGTCCTGTATAAACTTCATTCATTTAAAGAAACCCTGACACTGTCACTATTTAAAACAGTGGAACATAAGTAATACATGTTGTTCTTTCAGGATAACCATCCCAAACCATCTAACATTGTTGATCTTTCAAAATAACAAGTCCTAGATTGCTAGGAAATAACCTCAAGCAACACTACTGATTGCAGTCCTCCTTTCCCACAAAGTTTTGTGACAAATTCAGTCACAGAAAACCCAAAACTATAATATTTTCTTTTTAAGCTTACTAAAATATGCTGCTAATATCTTTTCATGGCATATAAATAAGTGAAAAAATAAAGAAGCCAGCATGAAGGTCACCTAAACTCCATGATATTTCTGACTTTTTTTGCAATATTTTATTGCCAGCGTCAATTTTGGATGACTTTTAGTTTTTTCCTCAGCATTATAACATTCTAGTCTTCCTAGTGCTGTTCACCAGTTAAAAATTCTAGCAAGATTAGCTATATGTGTAATGGAAAAATTAAAAAGCAAGATAAAATCAACTAAAAATCTGAGAATAGATCCTGGGAGTGCACAGAGGCTATACTGTTCTCAACTGTTGGGGCTGTTTTCATGACTGGTGGTTAGTTGAAGGTATGCAAGTAGAAGGTCAGTGGCACTTGAACTAGTATTTCATCCTTGAATTTATTAGAAAGGAAACCTATGGAGAATGTTCATATGTTTGCAAGTTAAAAGGTGGAAATGGAAGGAAAAATGTGTTTGGGCATGAGAACAGGAGAATATTTCTAAAAATAAGTAGCATTGCTAGGGAGACTAACATGACAACTCCATATCTACAAGGAGAACATTAATTAGCCTCTATTCCACAGTCAAAGCAGTTTGTATTAACTTAGGAATAGAAAATTCAAGGGCATTTATATTGTGCAAAGGCATCCCCTTCATGAACAGCAGAAGACCACCCATCAGTCAATTCCCCACTCTCCTGAATGCAGCACTCAGCCCCTGAAGAAATTCTGTTCTGGGGAACACTGCTGTAGTCAACTTTACATGAACAAAGGAGTCACTCTGACAATATCTAAGAAAAGTACAATTCATGTTTTGGTTTGTACTCAATCTTGATTGTCTATTTATGGTTTGATCAGTCCTTCCCATGTGTGGGTAACAAGAGAGTTATCTGCCAAAATTCAATATTATCAAATAATTGAAAATTATTGAATAACAAACAACATTGAAACAGTGTTACTGTTACTTTCAATAACAAAACCACTATTCTTCAAATGGACTCATCTCTACAGTCCAGAGCACCAGACTTTGTTTACAAATACCTTTGAAAACACCCAGTAGGAAAACTCAGCTGAAAATGGCACCAGCGAGCAAACTCTTACATCGTAAAGATAATGCAATCTCAAAAATACCATGCTTGCATTCTTTTCCCAAAGTTCTCCTCCTCTAATTACACATGTGCAAATCATATTTTTCAAGAGAAAATAGGAGGTGCCAGGAAAAAATAAATGATGGCTATTTGCATAGAAAGATTTTACAAGATGTAATAAACCGTTGCTTTTATGAGAGCTTGCCAGAAAAATCAGGGAAGAAAGAAATCTTGTTTATCTTCTTACAATAGGGAAATAAATAATTTCAAACATATAAAAAATGGACATACTAAATGAGTGTATTTGGTGATTTTAACATACAGAACCACATTATTTCTATCATCTCAGATACTCTCAGTTACAGTTTTCTACTTGTTGAGAGAATAATGATTAATTGCACAAGAAAGTTGAACAAATAAAAAAGGAAAGGGAACACTAAAAATAGGAGAAGATAAGAAGTAAAAGAAGAAATGAATCAAAGAATGACACAGTATCACAGAGTTTGAAGAATGACCAGTCCCAGAAAGTTTCCCTGTACCTCTCCAAGTACTCTAATATGAACTGTGGGAGGAAAAAGACATTCGGGGAATATGACGAAAATGTGGTGTTGGCAAACGATTCATAGCTACAGCAGACAGATGTATCAGAAGAGTAAGAAATAACCAAGTTC
>NW_005054304.1:1580668-1583363 GCF_000277835.1 Geospiza fortis | reverse complement strand
AAAGAAGAAACATGCCAGAAAGAAAACGTTTACAGTGAGCAGCAACAGAAGCAAGGAAAGAGAACATGCCCCTGAGCAACATTGCTTAGCTGCCTGAAAAGAAAACCAGCTTCATTCGTCTGGGATTTCCTCTCATCAGATAAAAGTGACAGTAGCAGTGCAATCTGATTTCTGTATATAAAGGCACTCCAAAGATAACCATGCAAAGGAGAAACATCTGCTCAGCATGCAGCAGACCACCTCTGCTCTGGCAGGGGAAAGGTATGATGGGCAAAGGACAAGAACATCAGCAACAGCTGTGCTCACTGCAGACTGGAGAGGCTCAATTATCTCTCTTCTAATCACTGTCTCACCCCAGCTAATAGGAATTGTGTGACTGGCAAGGGCCTATAGGTAAGAGGTTACATACAGGCAACATTTCTGAGGCTCTTATTTAATAGTTTGGAAAAACATTTCAGTAGTCACAGTACAGCCCACATATAGATGGAATACATAGATCCAGTGAAGAGAAATTAAGTGTAAATCCTGCTCTTCCACCAGACTGTTCACAAGTAATAAAAAAAAACCTCAGGGCAAGGAGGGGAGACAATATTTGAGATTTGCCAGAAATATAAGCTTTCAGGTCAGTTTATGATGAGTTCAAAAGAATAGTAACAAGTCCCAAACACTTTTAATAAAAAGCTTGAAATAAGAATGGACATAAACACATCCTTTGATTATTACTCCAAAGCATTTTTTTAAATTTCATTCATTTACTTTTAAGTTATCTTTACACATTCCTCTCAAGACCGATACAAAACACAGAAATAGTTTTATTGAGCAATTCATCCCTAAGCATGACTGTTTTTCAGGCTTTCATAAACTAGCAAGAACAATCGGCCTAAGCAGAAAAGGCAAAAAAAAACCAAAAACCAAGAGTTAATGCTTTTAAAATGTACATATAACACAGCTGCATGAACTGTGTACTTAAGGTGGGCCTCAATTATTCTCTGATCTGTTTTAACTTCATTTGCAAGCTGTTCGGGATACAAAAGAGATCTTTGCATTTTGCCCACTGTCACCACAAGGTAACTGGAATGCTGAATAAATGACTGGAAAGAATTCTCTTGCAACCACTCATTACTTAAAATTGGCAGAAACCAAAGTATTTTTTTCTTATTGTTTCAAAAATTCCAGAAATTTCTAGAATGGGATCCGATTTTTGAAAAATTACCACTTCCTGTAGAAAAAAAAATTACATTAAAAAAATTCTGTTCAAAACAGCCAAATTGATCCTCCTCAACATGCTAGCAGAAAAAAAAAGCTATGTAAAAAAAATATATATTCCAAAAGTACAAAAACTATATGCTTAATTAGATGAGCAAGATGCTTCTTTTTTTGTCTGTTGAACCAAAAAAACCCCTTGCGATCTGTAGAAATTTGCTCCATTCACTGAGGTTTGTGGTTGATCTTTCAAGGGTGTGATGATATCAATGATCAAATGATTGTCTTTTGGAATAAAATCTGTACTGCTAAAGTAATCCTTTGAAGTAACCATAATATAGTTATAATGCATTTAAATAAAATCCAATTTCTCCATAAAATATTCTGAATACCTTGCAGAGCTACCAGATTGACTTACTTCAACTGATATCAAATTTCCTAGTGTTTTGACCTAAGGAGAGAATGGCTTGAAATAGATCAGAATAAACCCCACACTGGAAACGTTTCAAGAGAAAGAACCACCTCTTCCACTGACCTGAATGGACAAATAAAGGGGAACAGAAGGAAACCTGGAAAGAAAGCTAATTCAGTGCTGGTAAGATAGTCTCAGCATTTCTCCTTCCAAGTTTTTCTTTTTTCTCTTTTTCTTTTAATCCTTCACACAACTCTCACCAGACTTGGTCTAGTTTTAAAAGGCAAAATGAGATATACACACATGCAGGAATATTCCTTCCACCTCAAACTTCCATTGTCCTAATAGAACACTGTAGCAAAACTAACACAGCCTTTCTGCTGTATGGGACAAAAAATAAAAGGTAGGAAATGCTAAGACATCTGTACCATGGAAGGGAAAGCTATCTGATTTCACTGACTGTAGTTCTTACTCTAAAATATAATTTTGCCATTGTCCAACCAAACTCCATATACACACCATTATGGCAGTTAGTCATAATTTTTTTAATAACAGAACGACACAAGCAATTGATTCATACAACAGAAGAATGATATGTAATTTCTGTGGAAGACCAATGCTAAAATTTCACACATGTCTGTCATTAACCTTTTAATTCTTCTCCCAGTCTGACTTGTGCAACACACAATGATGCAGTACAACACACTGACAGCCATCTCATACTGAGCCACTTCAGTCCTTCATTTAAAATTCCTGATACTGTGCACAAAGTAATCTTTTTTAACAATTTACTGTACTTTTTTCCTTTGTATGAAAATTGTATGATCAATTTTCCAGAGCCACTTTAAACATTTCATATAAAACCTCAGGAGGTGGCTCCTGCCCCATCCACTGCTAATGAATTCAGGTGCTATTAGAACTGCCAACCTTGTAATGGACTACTACTTTTTTCCTTCAGGAACATTAAAACCATTACATCTCTCTCTGTTTGCCTTACCCCAAACAAACAGCTGCCTTGATTATTCCAATTTTATATCTTTACTCTTAGCTTCATAAATATGCACAACTTCTACCAATACA
>NW_005054304.1:1572111-1580658 GCF_000277835.1 Geospiza fortis | reverse complement strand
CTTTCTGCTATTTAAAATTTTCAGACATAAAAAGAAGACAAAAAAGTATTTCTTTTGTGTACCCCAGACATGAAAGAGGGTGTGGACAGACCAGCTTTTTAGCACAACACCCAGAAATAGAACTTTCCTGGGCAGATACCAATTTGCTAAATATCTCCCCCAACATTTGGTACTATTGAAACAGAACAATCTTTATTACCAGAGAAGGATGCAAATTTTACAGTCAGTGTAAACAACTGAATCTACTCTGGCCTATAAGATGTCAGAGGGAAAATAGTGTACATGCAGGATCAGTAAATCTGACCAACCAAAGGTATAATCATTTCCAAATGACTAAAATTGAAAGGAAACCTTAAGGGAAAAAATTGCATCTATTATCACTATGCCTAAATAGGATTATTCAACCCTCCTGAGATAAAGTTATGTATTGAGGGAGTGTCTAAATACTAAGAAAATTTGCGAGAAGAGAAATGCAAATGGTTTCCTAATTATCTACAGCCTATTAACATGCAATCCTGATTACTAGCAATTAAAATCTCCTTAAATTTTATGACAAAAGTTCATTGAAACGTTGAAAATTATATGCTAATTATTGCACTGTAATGCACATGCATAGTGTGCATTCTGACTACAGACACAATAAATAACAGAATATTGTGCACAGTGTAACTTGAAACTCAACTTAAAAATGCAACATGCTGATTTCATATTGTAAAAATTCTCAAAAGACTCATTAAGCCATATTAAAGAGTCCTATAAGAAATAGCAGTTGTCAGTGTTATCCTATTGCAAGGTTATCAGAATACACTAAACAGTACAACAAAGTCTAAATAAAGAAATTATTATTTAGATCATAAATAATTTTGCCTGTGTCTATGCTACAAAAAATTCTCTATTTACCCAAACAATTGAACATATTTTGGGGAGCATTTTGGAATAAATATTCCTTTCCCCTTGAAGAAAATATGTTTTCAGTTTCTCCACAGGAATCAAAGATGGTTTGACATTTAGGAATCTACATTTTTAATTAGTACCTATGTAATTGTTTCGTTTACATCCTGAACAAACAGTAAGTGATTAAACCAGAATGCCACCCCAAAATAAGACCACTGATCTTCAGCATCATTGATCTGCCTCATCTTGCCCCTCTACTAAATCCTGAAATATCACCAAGATTGTGTGTTTGCTGGTCCTCATCATCCTTAAAAAAATAATATTACCTGAGTCATAATTAATCAGAAAGAACTGTCTGTCGGTGTTCTGCTGAATGGGACTCATCTTTCTCACATTTCTCCTCCATGTTTCTCACCACCTCCATTTCTGTAGTTCTGGTTATTGTCCTTTGAAACAGTATTTTGGAACTAATCTTGTCGATGAAAAAGTTCTCCCCTACGCATTTAAGCAAAAACTTTAAAGAGAACTATTGAGGATGAGTTTCAAAAAGAGTAGAAACACTACTCTAGCAACATCTCTTTGTTCTTTTATGACAATCCATTTTCCTTTTAACACTTCAGATCATTTTTAGATGCCTAAACAGTCTAGACATTTAGGGGTATTGAAAAAAGTGAGCAGTCAAACCTGCCATTATTAGCGTATTTTCATAGATGTAACCTACCCAACACACTCTTAAAATTGCTGGTTTTATTATCTTAGAGAAGGCTCTTAGGCAAATTGGAGCACACAAAGACAGAGAACCTTCTAGGTGACACAGAACCAAATAGAAGGGATTAGAGATAGGGAGGCCAAGAGCAAAAAGCAGGGTCTGAAATAAATTGCTACTTATCTGCACATATTTGCATGCACACTGCTACCGAAACCTAATCTGGGGAGCAGGAGGTGGGGTATTTAGTTTTAAGTTTGCTTTTTTCTACAGGTGGCTCAAAAATATAACAAATATGCACAAAAATATAGTAGATTACACTAAATCCCAGACCAGAGCTCTCTAGAGAGCATATGCAAAAGGGTTCCATCAGTAACTTAACAGAAGCCAGAAAATCCCTTTCCAAAAAGCATTTTTTTTATTAAAGAAACAAACAAAACCAACAACAACAACAAAAAACAAGAAACAAAAAACCCAAACAAACAAGAACAAAACAAAAACCACTGAACTGCAGCATAAACTCAGGTGTTTGAAATCCATTTGCAACTGCCCTTAAAAAACTACTAGCTAATATGCTGGAGTTTGAGATGCAAGTCATACATTTGAGATTAGAATGAGGTTGTAGGTCACAAAGCTGTCTCAGCACAGGGTTCAAATATAAACATACATAAACTGGCTTCCACGCCAGACTACAGAGATTTAGTACCTTGACACGTTCTGAAAAATATATAGGGACACCAAAAGCAATAAATATAAACCAAAAAGTGGCAATCATAAAAAGTCCTGAGAGTTTAATATTAATAGAAGAATCTAAAATTTATACATGTTTTCCCCTCAGTTTAAAACCCAGATTCCATTTTGCTGAAACTTTTTAAGTTACAACAGGAAAAAAGTCTCTAGATTCCTTTAGTGGTTAACTATTACCTTGGTTATATTTTAGTACTTTAGGAAATATGGTAACAACAGGAAAATTGGGGTAAGGTACATCCACAGCCAGTGAAAATGAATGTGTGTGGGTTCAGCCAAGTCTTTGACTGTCATGTAGCTTTAAGGCTGGGCCCAAGGAGAAATCACTCACACTGGTACAACCAAATAACATGGTCAAGATCAGAGTACTTCTATTTTATGCTCAGCCTAACAAGAATATGTGCCCTTTCTAAATAGAAATAGACACTAACAATATTAGGCTACTGATCTTCCTCTTAAAAGTAGTCCTAAGGAAACATAATGAAAGTGGTTACAGAGGCTTTTTCCTTCCTGGCATGTAAATATACAATCACAGCTTTCAAACTTAATCTATAATTTCATGTAAGTTGAAACAACACTCTTTTCTTTCTATGCCAACTGTGTTCAAAAAGACATATCTAATACTTTCACTCATTGTCATCAGTAAAAAGTAGCAGTGCTACCACAAGCTTTTGCACTTCATAAATTAAGAGCTGACGCGGGGGAGGGTTGGGAGACAGTTCTCATGCAAGTGAAAGCATCTAGTGTTAACAGATAAAATAAAAAAGAAAAAAGAAAAGAAAGAGCTAAAACATTCACAAATAAAAAATAGTGTTTACCGGGCACATGAAAAACAATGAATTGGCTTTGTGTGCTTTGTTCTCTAGGATGCCAGGAAAAAAGATAGATAAAAAGTATACTAGGTGTTCATAAAAGGTAGAACAGTTTTTTAAAGTTAGTCTTTCAGTTATTTTTCAAGCCCCCAGTTTTAGACTCTAATGTTTTATGTGCCGTTATTTTGCTTTTACTGCAAAAGGAAGAGCTGGCTCCCAAAGATAAAGGAGATTTTTGGTAAATGGTGAAGGTACAGAAATAAATGACCCACTTGGCTAGTGTGTAATTACACTGGCTGAGATTGTAACAATCTATCACATGAAGGAGGATGACACCACGCTAAGGGGTTAGTCAAAGGAGATAGCCTTTGACTAACTACTGGACACAGGCGATCGATACTCCACAGATATTGTTCTCTCAAAAAAACAATTGAGTTCTAAAAAAAAGTTTGAAAATAGATTCCTCCTCTCCTCCCAGATACTGATCAGAGAGTCATCTTGACCTTATTCTGGAAAAGCAATGCTTTCTTAAACAGGTATATGGAACAAATAAATCCTTCAGTGCCCTGCAAAACGCTTTTACATACAGGAGTTTTGCTTTCAGATAATTCCCAGGTTTTGTTGTTTGAAAGAGCTCCTCTAATCAGCAAATTAGAAAGCACATATTCACTGAGAACGAGTCTGCCATTACATGCTTTGCATCTCTCATTAACAGCATAAAGAAATCCAATAGGAAGAGGAAGACAGGGAGCCAAGACTGTGAGGATGCCAGCAATCACAGAGTTTGCACTGGGCTAGCAGCCACTACTCACATCCTGTTGTGATGAATACACTGCAAGTTGCATTAAATACTCCTTTGCAGCATCAAGTTAAAAGGACATACATATTTATTTATTTTGAAGCTGGGAAAACAGTGACTTTCAAACTGTGAGTACCCAGGGAGAGCACTCTCGGTGTCCCAGAGATTTCAGGAAGACCTCATAGCACCTGCCAACACCATCAAGATAAAGAGTTTGACTCTTCAGAGTGGCTTGGGGTGGCAAGATGAGAAACAACGCACATGAACTGAGACAGAGAAGTTCCAGCAGTGTTGGACTTGTTTTAATTTTTGTTAGCTATTACAACATTCAGGCAGTGGAGTGAGACACCCATAAAGGTTCCATCCACCTAATTCAATAATGCCCTTGGTTCAGCTGGGTCACTGATCCTGGTTCAGCTAGGTCACTTCCTCAGGTCCCTTCCAATCTGAATTTTTCTATAATTTCATTAGGAGTTTTAATACTAACAGAACATGTTTGGGTTTGTTGATTTGTTTGTTTGGTTGGTTTTAGGGAGGAAAAAATATCGCCATTTTGAACCAAACTAGACTATAAGCCATCCAGCAACAAAGGAAGTGACATTTTGGGGATTTAAGAATATAACCCTACAAAATTCACTCAAATGTGACAATGCAACAGTAAAGAAAGTATTGGTTCCAATAATATGTTCTATCTTCTTTCAGTGGACTACAATTTGTAATTTAGAGGAATAGCAAATAGAGCCTACATTTCCAGATTGCAAATGGGAAGTATGAGGGAAGAACAGAAAAGCCAAAGAAAGAAAAGCTACTGAGGTACAATCTGTGTAGCTGTTCCTTGCTAGCAAGGTGTGCTGCAGGAATTAGAAGACATTGACAATTTGAAAAAAAAATTAAGAGACTGCTACTTAGAAGAAAACTAACATTTGAGAATGGAGGCAGTCTGCCTTCTGTCCATTTTTAGGAGACCTTTAGCACCCAAAGCCGCTGGTGAGGGTGACCCACAGAGGCCCCATTAGGGAACACCTGATGCAGAAGCTGATGTAAATGAAGCAGCACTGAGTGTATGTATCATATGGAATCTGTGCTGCTGTTTCACTAGGAGGGGTTAAACTGGGACATCACTCACAGATGCCTACGCACTTTCAACAAAGACGCTGACACCTTTGCTCTCCCTAGAATTTACCACTAAAATAAACAACTAATGCAAACTTTTCTGCTTTACATTAACATCTTCCCAGCAGTGTAGACAGAGCTGTAGAAGAGCATAACACTAGCAAGAATTTTCCCCTAACTTGCTGCTTCCAAGCAGCTTCCCCCTCTTTTCCTCACTCCTGTCCATGTTGCTCCATATGAGGTGAAAAATTAATGTACTAGACCATTCTTGCCTCATATATGTCCAGACAGGCAGAAAAAACCCAAAACTGACTTCAAAATACAAACAAAAACTGTTGTCTGCACATGATGCAAAGTCTCCACCTCTCAACTGGTGAGAAATCCTGAAAAAAGCCCGTAAAGACCTATCCAGGCTGGAAAAGTAAGGGACACACTTTCCACTTGAACCCAAAATAGGTGGGTTTGTTTTTAAACATAATTGTCACAATAGGGTGATTAAAAACTTGAATTATAACTGAAAAATCAAAATAACTTTAAAATCAATATAATCAATTAAGTAGATAAGCATCAAAAAGACAACCTGAAATGAAGCCAGGCTCACATAGCAGGAAATGTACATTAGCATGAAACCATTCATAGGTTTATATTATAGCAAACAAAAAAGCACACAGCATCAAATACTGCTAAGAGAATATGCTCATGCATAAAAAATATTCTGAAAATTATCTCTTTTCATTAAGAGGAGGGTATTGATTGAATTCTAGCATATATTACTTTTCTATCCAGCCAGAAAATACTGACTGACTGCTATGGAGCTCAAGATATTAAAAAACTAATTCAGCTACATTTCTGCTCTCTTTAAACTTCTCCAATGTTCCACTGAAAAAATTCCGTCTACATTTAAACTTCAGCTAGGATAAATCAAAATTTTGTTAAGAGGTCTTTACCAGCTATAAAATAAACCCCACAAATCTTAGGACAGCAAAAAATTCTAGTCCTGAACTTGAACCAGAACATCTGACCTGCAATGACAGAACTCAAACACCTCCCCTCCTCCCTGCTGTCTCAACTCCATGAGGAAAAGGGATGCTAAAATGCTACCAAATAAAACCTCTCTGTTTCCACTCTATATTTTGAACTTCGTTAGACTATCAAGGCAAAAGATACAGGAACAATGAAGACTCTGGCTGGTGTATTGGAGCCAGAGCACTGCTTTCCACAGGGTAAATTAGTTGATACAGATACACAATTATCTAAAACCTTAATATTAACTGGAGTGATAAAACATTGTAGGATTCATACTGCAAAATCAAAATGGGTTTATAATTCAGGCATATCCTGAGGCTACCAGGACAACACCTATAAGTGTGTGTTTAAGGTTTTCATGTTTGCTTGCTTTTATAGTCACACTTCTGCTTTCAATAATAAGAAAAAGATACTTCAGTTCCTGATAACCCACTATATTTATTTTTAAACATCAATGGGAACTCCTAGAAGGATCAGACATCAGAAATATTTTTTAAAGTTTTTCCTCTTCTTAGTAAAGACTAATTTCACCAAATATAAACAGTAGAATTCTGTACTACCTAAAGTGAAGTTGCAATAATAAAATCTGAAAGTTCTGTCTGTAGCACCCTGACATCCACTACCTAGTTCAGAAGCAGGAATTACAAGGATCTGCAGTATTACAACATTATTTAATTCAGCAATTTCAAAAACCCTACACTTTTAAATATATATAAAATAAACAGGGAACATGAAGAATTCTCATGCCTTGAAATAATGTGTCTGCTTGTTTCGTCCTTTTTTTTCTTTAATTTTTGTTTTAGGCTCTAAGAGGTTGAAGCAGGAAATCACTCAGCATATGAAGAGGAATGCTAAAATTGAAATGTGTAAAAAGCAAAATAAAATGTCAGGTTCTTTATATTTCTCAACTTCAGTAACTACTCAGATTTTTCTAACATTTCATGTCAAAATTATTGGTGTCAGATTACAGCCCTACAAAGATTTTTAATTCATTATGCAACTGATTTTTAAAAATGTGTGTGTGTGTGTATATATGTGTGTGTGTTATATTTGAACAGAACTCCAAAACCTTCAACTTCAGCAACATTTGAAAAGTCACAAAGCCAAGCTGTACCACAGCATACGGAAAACTTTACCAACTCCACCATACATTCAGCTATTCATATACATGTCATATCACTGTTATTCTTGTTAATCTCAACAACAACGTTTATCTTTTGAAAAGTAAATGTTATCATAAAATGACTCTGTAATGATTCCTCTCACTTCTGTTTTGCACAACACTTCAATTTGCTTTCAGATTCATCACTTCAGATTCTCTTTGCAGTACTGGACTTGCCTATATCAGGCAGTAGTTCAGCATAAAGATTAATTCTACATCAAAGAAAGCAATAACAAAACGGAATTTTTCAAAATTAAGATTCAGAATTTTTTTTTGTCATTGTAATCTGTAATTCTTTTTGAGGTCCACTTATCCTACAGTTTATTTTCTAAGTAAATCTTCAGTTAAAGCAGGAATAAAAAACAACATAGGATGTGATTTCTAAGTAATCATTCTAAACCATTAAACAGCAAACACCAGACACAGTAAAAAAATAAAACACCTACTTATACTGGTAGAGTGATTCTGATTGTTTATTCTCTGAAAATGTTACTCTCGCTCAGTTTTTGAGCTTCTACCTCCTCCAGCCTTACATATCACACTGAAAAGCTGCACCAGTGAACCGGCCCCAGGCCCCAGCATGGACACAGAGGCATCCACCTGTGATTCTGGTTCCTGAACAGTTCAATCTGAATGCCTGGCATGCTTCTGATGACCTACACAAGCCAAGAGTATGAAAAAATAGGATTTTTGACCAGCACTGGCAACACTCTGGGCTGTTGATGCAATTCCACTGTGAAGACTGACCTTCTGCAGAGGTGTTTGAATTTATTTAGGGACCTGCCTTAAATTAAAGCAACAAACCTCCTATTTCTGATAACAACCTACAGAGAGGTTCATGCAATAAGACTATTCTGATAAAACTATCAAGCAGATGAAGGCACAAGGCTCCTGAAAGGAAAGAACAACACTACCTGGCTTTGGCTTCACCATGCTACAATACATAAAGCACGCATCAAACTTTGCTTCCTCTCCCTGATAAAAACCAATTGAATAAGCACCTGTCTGCTCGAAATAGCCAGAAAAAACACACTGCTAGCTTTAGCTGCAAAAATAATAAAACATAATATGATTTTTCTGTTAAGCTATTAAAGAAAGTGTAATTTAACTATAATCACAATGTTTCTTCCCCCAACACAAGTTTCATCTCTGCCACTTACACTTTAATAATTTAGCATAATACCATTTTCAAAGATTTTGTGTAATTATATCTCTGCCTACACATAGGAAGCAAAGCATATGGCAATTTACCAATACCAGTTTGAGCAAATCAGCAAATTCATCTTCA
>NW_005054304.1:1549611-1567111 GCF_000277835.1 Geospiza fortis | reverse complement strand
ATATCCCAGAAAACATTAATTTAGCCCCTTACTAAAATATTCCATTAGAATTACAATCATTGCATATATTTATTTTTACGTGTTTATGATGACTAAGTGCATTCTGCCTTTGCCATAAAGAGATTTAGTTCTGTCTCTAATGCCATTTGAGTTTCTAGAATTATGTTAAGTGTGCTGCAAAGTGCATTATGTGATATTTCCATTTTGCTGTAGATCATTACTATGAAATGGAAATTATCATGTCCATATTTTGTGCACTTCACAATTTACAAGCTGATTACATAAACCTTATTTGGGGGCTATCAGAAAATAGTTATCCTTCAAGCATGGAATATTTTATCAGTTGCCCTCTTCCCTTACCAAGTATACCAATATTACCTCATCAAGCAAAACACACCTAAAGAGCACGTAGGATTCTCTGTTTCTCAGCAAAGCTTCTTAAAAGACAGTAATGACAGTTTGAAATCCAGAAACATAAGCAGATGGAGCAAACCACAAGGTACACACTCAGCAAAATTACAGACGTACAAAGCACTTAAAGCAATCTGTTTTTACACAATGGTAATACATGCCTTACTAAAAATTCTTGGAAATGTTGAAATAGGCTATTGGTTTTTTTGCACCCTCATTATTTTTTACTTAAACAGTCTTTTTAGATTTAAGCATAACTCACTTAACATAAGAGGAACACCATTAAACGCTTATTTAAACGTTTCATTTTTAACCTTATAAGCTAGAGGCCACAATTCGTATTTACAGTATGTTTGCAGACATCCTATGCCATAGTTTGATGACTTTTAATTGGAACACTTCCAGTTAATTTAATTAATAAAATTTTTGTTATGTTTCCGTATATCATAGAAATTATTAGAGCTTGGAAATTTTTTTTTTTCTTTCCAGAAGACAAGTAGTCATTGAACAATGAATAAACATTAGCTGGAAAAAGAGTTTGTTGCTTACTCATGTATTCCTCTCATGCTTATAACTCCATTACATTCAAATAACAGCATCTTGCTGCATGAGCATATTCAGCTAGGTTCCAGCCTAAATATCTTCCAGGTATTTGTAACTATTAATTAAGGTGGTACTACAGGGACTTGACCTTGCATTTCAGATTTGCAAGTGAAACTTAAGCACAAGTCCCAGCTAAAGAAATTACACAAGTATCACTGTAATGAAGGTATGTGCTGAGAATTCCAAAAGAAATTCATTCTGAATTAATCTGGCAGCACTGCTTTTGCTTTGAAATGGCTATAACAATTCTCACCATTTCTCTGTAACTCAAAAAGATCTTCATTTGTTTGTACAAAGTTTGGCAGAAAAGAAAACAAGTTACTGAACTGTGGTTCAATCTTGGATCACATAATACACCAAGAAGAAAGCTTTCTTACTAAGAAAGCATTTAATTTTACAAATTACTTTTCAAACAAACGGTAGGGCTGAAACACTCAAAATAAATATTGTCACACTTTTAAAGCAAAGTTGAAAGTCACAAGAGACTCCTCTCGTTTTTCATTGCTCTAACAAAACCAGTTCTCTGATATTCACCCATACTAAAAACGGATACATTCGTTTTACCCTTTTTCTATTACTTTGTTTAAAAAAACCATGCTTACCTCTGACCATATGTCAAATCACCAGAGCATTGCTGCACAAAAATATTTTAGAATACCCCAAGAACACCTTACCTTGGTGCAGAGCTTCCCCAGGCTCCATGCTTGTCTGTCAGGATGTTGATAATTTTCTGTATTAGTTGTGTTGCAGTCACCTGGTCCCGGTACTTGGCTGCTGTGATCAAGTGATGACACATTTTTTCTTCTTCCCGTTTGTCTGCAGAGTACTGGGCACACAGTGACTGGCAAGAAAATAAATACTTTATTACTCTGCATTTTAATTACACCATCCAAAGGAACTTTGAAGCACTGTTGTGTAAGTAACTAATAATAATTAATTACTTATACAACACCCTCGCAAGAGAAGAATTAACCCCATTTTCCAGGTTTGAGAACTGAGACCCTGCACAGCTGCCCACAGGAAATCCATCCAGAGAACCAAGCAGAGGATTTTGGTGCGTCATGAATTCTTTAACCACATCACACACACACTCAAAATTTAGCAAAAGTCAACATCTAATGGCTATGAATGGCCAGACTGCAGAACAAAACATATAAAAGTGGTTATGCCTATAGCAAAGTGAATAGCTATATAAAAACAATGGCAAATTTCAGAATAATGAATGTCAGCTAGCTGACCACTCCACTCCCATGACTCTTGATTCAATTTGGGGAACCAACTGCTTGCTGCTGCTTATATAAATATATATCTATGAAAGTTAAGGAGAAAAATCCACATTTTTTTCAGATAGAAAACAAAATGGATCTGAGGACTCAATCTTTACCAGGTGGCTTCTTCAAGTTGAGCATATTTGCAGGCCAGCATTGGAAAGTCAGTACTTTCCCAGCAGTATTACACCTGTTGCACAAACATCTTCTGCTTGCCAGCTGGCTCAAAAAGAAATTCTAGCAAATAAGAACTGCAAGTCACGCCTACAAACCAAACTCAAAACTATGAGAGATTCTCTGTTACAACATTGTCTCATTGTTTGGAGTTTTGTTGACCTTCTGAAAATTTGCCTGTTAAAAAAGAACTCAAAAAATGGGCATCAAATTTTATCAACCCCTCACCAAAACCCCATTTTGCTGTGTATGAAAACCCTCAAGAAATTCAAGCATTGGTAGAAACAATAAAGGCTTTTCCCCACTTCAGCACTCTCTGTCTGTAATTTCAGTTTTCATCTGGCAATTCCACAGATCACATATGCCAGACAAAGCATTTTGGCCTTTGTCAATGATTGGATTATTCTATGATCTAGTTAGGGGAATGGACACAAATGTCTGCCTAACAACAACAAAAAATTGCTTTTCCTTTGTGAAGCACAGCTGATGCAGACACTAGTACAATTATTTCTTAGAGGTTAGCTATCAGCACAATGTCATATGCTTTTCATGTTTAAAACAGTAACAACACTTTATCTATACATATGTACAAGCCTTAGAAACTTGTTGCAAATAAAAAAATCAGCAGGCTATGAATGCTATTTATATATGTGTATATACAAATATATATGTCATATAAAGTGATAGAAAGAAAGAATGTGAAAAAAACACAAAATAAAATTTTGCCTTGTGTAGATTTTCACAGACACTAGACAACAAAAACATACTAAAAGATGAATAAATTTTAAAGAACTATTCCAACAATTTTAATTTATTTAGGTATTTCCTCAGGATTTCCCCACACTTTACAGCAATGCTCACCTGATGAGCAGACATCCAGGAGGACTGAAGAATAAGCAGCTGACTTTCCAAGTCAATGAGACATAAAAATTGTCTTTTGTATTCCTACATGAAGCACTCTGCCACCCCCCTTCACAAAAATGTAAGATGACTAAATCATACCCAACACTGAACAGGATTTCTCCAGCTCTTTCTGAACACAGCTGTCTTTTCCAATACATTGAACTATTCTGCACCCATGATGATGCCGATTTCTCTCTAGCACTTTGTAAATGTTTCACAAGCTGTTATTTTTAAGTTGCCTGAAAGGGCAGAATTCTAAAAACAAGTGAATAAGGTAAGCTAAGTAGTAAAATGTTTTAAAGTGCTCTTTAATGGATCCTCCTTTACAATTTGAACAGCAACTTTTCATATCTGACATAAAATCCATAGATATAAATCACATTAGAGGGTTATTCTTTCCCCATTATCAATCTCTGTCTCTTTATGGAACATTAAAGTCACATTTGACCTTAAAACATGATAAAATGGAAATCAAACTAGAATGTTTTGTAAAAGATATAGTGAAGTTGTACCTCTTGAAAAAAAGTCTCTTTATGATGTGATTTTGAACACATTCTTCATTAAATACCAACAAGGATTTTCAAAATGTAGCTGTGACAAACTAAGAAAAAAAATGTATTTTATTGTCCTGACAACTTCCACGAAAACACGACCAGCCTGTTATAAACTGGAAATAGAACTCCACTTTTCAGGAAATTCACCACTTAACATGAATAGAAATTTGCAATTATACACCAAAACTGAGAGGCTCCCACAAGCATCAATCACATAAAATTATAACATCACTCTAGGGAGAACTCTTAACCATTGTACGTTCTTTACAACATATATTTTGCAGACAAAACCAGAAAGAAGCCACAGTTTTTCCAGCTATCTGTCATAAGTGTATATAGCTACTAACCCTAAGAAAGCTCTGCAAGAATAACCTTCTCTTTGAACATACAGGTGTCTCACCAGTTTGTTCAGTGGTTCAGTTACTACCCTCAATATATGCCAAATATACAGCAAAATACAAGTTATTTCTCCACCTCCTTCTTTCAAATACTTTGAATACAAGAATGAAAGACTGGTTCTACTAAAAGAATCACAAAAAGACCCATCCTAAAGTAGCCAATCACCACTAGACTATTCTGAAACCACTCGTAAGTCCCTATTTCTCTTCATTTTCCATCTTCCAGATGCCAGGTTCACCTGATGCACCGCTTGCAAAGATGCAACAGCAGGATATAGAGTGGTACACAGTCAATACTTCACACTAAATCCCAATCATTCCATTTATGTAAAATAGAAATCCAGCTTGGTTTCTGTTTGTGTACAATCTAAAAAAAGTATTTTTACAGCTTTATTTCTTTTTTAGTATTTCATCTCTTGCATCTGCAATGTGCACCCTTGTCATGCCAGAATATGGTTTTACAAATAAGATACAGTTAAACAGAGTTGTCAAGCCTTCTTTCCACTGCTGCCTTGGCCTACATGAGTTTAATTACCTGTTTGGGCAAGTGTGCAATGAAACTGTAATCACAAGAATAGTCCAGTCACACTTAGGATAAAACAAAGTGTTGTAAGGAGAAAAAAATGCATTTTCATATACACACCTCACAGATTATCTCCAAAAAGTCTTAAATTCAGTGATTGTTGAAAGTTTTACAAAGGGGAAGTGTGTTAAGCATGGAATAGCGGAAAGACTCTTGTTTTCCAACCCTTCATCTGGGACAGAACAAAATCCTTCGCTATTATCACAGAACAAGGTTCTTCCTCCCTCCCGTTGTCTGTCCAGACAAGACTGCAGGCAATTTGAACACACAGGTTATCTAAAGATTCATTTTTAATGAACTGGAATTCTGAAGGGCCACAAGGTCATCCAAAAGGGAAGCTATAGATATGAAAATACAGTACATTCTGTATGCAGGAAATATTCCAGAAATACTGACAGGGTAAGTTAGTCTATTCTACCTGTCTATATTTCAGTTAAGAGTAGCATTTACCTAGTTTTTAGAACTATTTCATCTTTGATCTTTACAAAAATGTCAAGTAAAACATTTTTTCTGCACGGTACCATCTGCATTGCAATTTTGGGGCTGCACCTCTGCAGCCAGTTCCTTTGTCTAATTTAGCTAAAAGCTACTGGCTTTGTGAACAGCCTGTCTCAGAGGGTGTCACTTAGGAGGAAAAGTCATCCATAAGATAACGCACAGTCTTGCCACTAATGCAAATTCCCTGCAAATAAGGATATTTTAGTAAATGAAGGAGCTCCTCAATCCTCTGCTTTCACAGATCTTTGCACTTGACCTCTGACCTGAGGTTTAAAGTCTGGACTAAAAATGCTACCCAGGGAAATCTTACAAAGACTCCTGAATAAGACTTAGAAAAATGAAAGCTTAAAACCTCAACAGCGAACAAAAGTCAACCAATGACAACGTCTGACAGCCACCGTCAATTCTGAAGTGATGCCTCTGTCATCCAACGACTCCAAGTATTGATTTCTCTCAGCATGAAAAAAGCTTAAGCCAATGAAATAGATATAGCATCATCCCCCCGATAATAGCCATCAAGGTTAACACCAGCAGAACACTTATCAAAGTATCTCTTCTATTTCTTCTTGTTTTAATGGACTGAACACAATGCAATGGCTTCTCATCTCTTCAACCCATGGTTTTCCAAACCTCATTTATCCACTTTTCCAGCCTTTTATCTGATTTCAACATTAAAAAGAATCTGCATCTAAATCAACTGTTTGTAATACAAATGGGGCGGGGGGCAGGGGGGGAATGAAAAAAAAAGTAGGTTTATAGCCAGACATTCCTGAGGGGGAGAAAAAATGTGCATTTAAAATAACAAGAGGAGGAAAAAAGCCTGCAGTTGACTTAGATCATACCAAACACAGACTGGTAAAACTATGGCCATGACCAGAAAAAAAAAATCTACCACAATCAATTTGGGTTTGTGATTAGAAAGAAATGCAAGGATCTCAAGAGACATCTGGCTTTAATCAGTGCTGAGTCAACAGCTTTATTTTTTACCTTCAAGTCTCACAGAATTAAGCTTTAGTAAACCCAAATAAACACTAGCAACAGCACTTTTATGCAGATTGTGTATTTCAAGTGAACCCAATTTAGTACAGTAGGTAAATGAGACAAACTAATGTGAGTTCAACTAGAAAAAAAACAGCTGTCAGAATAAAGAAATACTGAAGAGCAGAGACAAATAAAAATCAGATTTCTTCTGCAGTGTCCACTAGCACCACAGACCTTTTTTAGACCTTTTCTTTGATGCTTATCTAATTGATATTATTTGTGAGACAGCAGCACCCTGAATCAGAATCAAAGATAAAGCTTTGCACAAACAAGTAAGATCTCTTCCTTTTTGCTAGAAACTGAGATTTCCTACACTATTCCAATATTCTAACTCTCTAAGCATCACTGCTAACCACTGGCATAAACAATATGCAGGGAGAAATGCTCTTTTCAAATCCAAGGACCTGTTTTTACTGTAGTTATGTACAAACATTTTGCATTCAAATCACACACTAGGATAGGAAGTTTCCTCTCCTCCTCTTTTGCAAATCCAATTTATCAGCAATCCCTTCATACTGCTCTAGTTTAAAACAGTCTAAGAGGCTAAAAGCAACACATTTGGGCAATAAATTTAACATTTTTTGGGTTCACGTCTTCTGAGTACAAGGCATTTTTCAACCTAGAAAGAATCCAGGTACCATTCCTTACGCTCTAGAAACAGTAAAGCTCAGCACTCCTGCACCGGTGGCTCTGTGCTCTCAGGTTTGATATTAAGGAGCCAGGGATGATTTCTTCAGCCATTCCCCAAGCACACTGTATCACCCTTGTGACATTCAGGGGTTTCAACACCACCACAGAGATTAGTGCTGTATTCACTGAAGAACTCCTAGTCCAGTGCAGCAAGCAAGCCAAATCCACAAACAACTTCTGGAACTGACACACTCCCTTATTTCATGAGGAACATCCACTCTGTCCAAAAAATGACATATATTTACATAATCTAAATATTCACTACATTCTTAGTGAGGGCCAAATTAAGGTCACACTGGTGTGTTATTTCACAGGTGTTGGATACTTTGCTTTGCTATCTTTTGACATTGTCCTTTCTATGCAACTAAAGGTTTTAAAGGGCGGTAAAATAACTTTTAACCAGCTGAAAACATATAAGTACTGAAGTGGATTAAATACAAAGCACTGGAATGTCCTCATTTATTCCCTTATTGAGACCACCACCACTGCAACTGCCGCATTCCATTGAGGCATCACAGTAAGGATTTTCATTGCATGAAGGTGGGAACAAAGCAGTTCAGCAGTTTTGGCCCCAGCAGCCAAATGCCTGCTTCCCCAGGATTCAGATTTCCAGACACCCTGCTGCCAGCACAGTTCTTTTACAGCTCACAGCACCAAGGCTTGGCACACGAGTGACACCTGAACAGATTGAAAGTCACAGGCAGTTCAGATGGCACAGCTAAACCTGAAGTGAAGTCTCTAAGAACAGGTAACACATGCCAGTGAGGATTTCTGAACAACACAACTTACTAGTTAAGAAGCCCTTAAAGGTACCACATAAAAAGCAATTTTTCACAAGTTTTGTATCTGATTAATTCTGAATAATTTTTCAGACTAGTGGCAAAAGGTGCATTTCTGTAAGTGGGGAAACAATAATACCTTAAAACATAGAAAAAATGGACATTCTCAATGAGTGGGGAAATGTAGCCAGAATGACTCGGATGAGCAGATAAACCAAAGGCCTAATTTGGAACCTTATTACAAAATAGCTTGTACCACTAGTTCCCGTCATAAATGGGACGGAGAATTTTGTAATAAAGTTCCAAATAAAGTCACTATAAATGTGGCTTCAGTCTCTGGCTATAAAAAAAAATTAAAGGCATTTGCATGACTTAAAATTCTTTAACTTCTATAGCTATCAAAGAGACAGCTATACATACTTGGGTATATCAGTATTTAACACCTGACTTATGTTAATGGTCTCAAAACTCACCTTGGAGGAATGTGTATTTCTATATAGGATTCATTATTATATAAGAAGTCACATTCATATTGTACATAGAATCCTAAGCAAAAAAAAATCAACATGCCTCTGTTTATTTTGTTATTTCTTGCTTGATATTCCTGCTACATCACACTTACTAAATTTCCCTATAAATTTGCAAAACACATGCAAAGAAAATTCATTTCCAGTCAAAAACCTCTTCATAAACAGTTTCCAAGCTTATGTAAAGTTCCAGCTTTGCAAAAGGCAGAAAGATTAGCCCCTTGAGATATCCTTCCAGTCTGGGGTCTGTGCTTCTGGTTCTATTTTATACATAGCTCCCCTCAAGCACTTTCAGGTTTCCCTGTTTAGTGTCTTGGATTCATAACACAACTCTGATTTTAATCCAGGAGTTTGAGAATGTATCAAAATCTATCAATTCATGAACAAAGAACAGAGAGATCACATTCATTTGAGATAACAAGCATTGAGGCATAATTTCCTATCTTGCCATCATGGGTTGCATGCCAGCGACAAGCACATCTTTAATAAACATCAGTTCTTTGGATACCACATTGTTTTCAGGCCTGACTGGGTTCCTAAAGATGTCACTTATGAGGCTTAGTGAGAAAATTGAAAAAAAAAATTAAACAACTAAAAACATGTAATTGTCCTTACAAACACAAATTCATTCCCAAAAGGAAACTCATCTGTTCTTCACCACTTTCTACCATGGTCGTTCCAAGAGCTAATTTAGTGCTCTTGATGTCCGACAGTTGGGGACCTTTGCAGCCTCTCACAGTGGAGAATGATCACCCTGCCTGGACTGTATCCTTGAGCAACACCGCTAAATAGGACAAACACGGATTTGCTGGCAAAGTGTTTCCTTCCCACACATGGAAAAAAGCCCTTTAGTCACTACCATTAAGTCATCTTCATCTGCAGAAACATTTTAATTAATTACTAAGCAAAAGTATTAAGGGTGGGCTTTGGTTTGTTGAGGGTTTTTTGGCCAGAAAAATTTCAAATTACTAGAGACAATCTGTGTAAAAAGAAGGATTACATGGAATTTTATTCCAAAGTCTATTCAAGAACAACATGTTCAGTGCTGCCAATTTACAAGTTTCTAACTTACACTCCAAAATTGCTCTTTACCTCTTTGTAAAATGAAATTCTTGAGAGGTTTATTCTTTCCAAGACCAAGTATTTTAAAATCAAGATATTTTGATTGAGATGATGATGAAATGACAAAGACAAAAAAAATCAGAAGCAAAGAAAAGTATTTTTGAAATATGGTCTATATGGTCTTTTATAGCAGTTATTCTTCAAAATCATTCCTAGCCACTTACTGTGGAAACATGTTAAGAGTCACAATCCCAGCTTTGGCTTAACCTCTGCCTTATCTTAAAGCCGCCTGTCAGAGTTCCTATAGCATCAAACTATGAAAAGCAAATTGTTTTAACTTTATTTTTGACCCTCTCCTTTTTTCCAGTATTCTATGTTTTGTGTTTCATTCCACCTGGAGTATGAGACCTTTTCCTTTATGATTGATTCTCAGGCATTACGGTAACAGGATTTTTAATTTTAGAACAGCATAAGATGTATAAGAAGTTTTCTTAACTAACATTTTTTTATTCGGAAAAAGTTCTACCACCCTTGAAAGGTTGACATTATTGCAACTACCACAGATGCTCCCTTCAGAGAAATGAAGCACCAAGGAATTTCCACTGGCATCATCCTTTATGTTGTCAACTTTACTTAAAAAAAATATATAACACTCCCTAAACAATTTGTTTACCTTTACATAAGAACAGGTGAGAGCCACTTCCTAAATTTTCTCTTTATTTCTCATTTCAATGCTACTTTTCAGAACTTGTGATGTATTCCAAATTCAAGGTTATGATGCTCTTGCCGAGTTTTGATTTTGGCTCTGTTTAAGTTCAGCATACAAAGTTTTTCTCTCTGTTTATTCTGGGTTTGTTTGGTTTTCTTTTTAATGGTATGAGGGTGATTTCATGTTCACCCTCAATACAGTTATCAGCATTTTATAGCAACAGCTGAACACAGGGATGTTGATGTAAGAACACAAAACAGATTACACATTCCAACTGCACAAATCCTGCTTAAGTAGACTCTGCTAATTTAATTCAGTGTAAAATAATAAATTCAATACTTGGAGCTTATTATGTTGAGAGCACAAAAGCCAAGCAGAATAAAAAAAAAAGCAACACCAATTCTGTGGATTTTTAAAACACAAATCTGAGTTTTGGTGTGAATTACAGTTCACTCATTAAAATTATAGGTTTTGAAATAAAGTACAGTGACTAATCAAAATCAGCAGCTTCCACCAAGCATGCACAAAACTGAAAGGAACTACTGAAATGACATAAAACATTATATAAAACACATGTAAGCAACAGTTATTGGACATACCAAAGAGCCATGTAACAACATCTCTCACACACTTTAACAGCTTCAGTTACACTCCAGCCAATAAACTACATCTAATATTCCAAATTTCTGAACAACTTCAAACAACTGTGATTCAAAAATAACCCAGGAAACATTCCTCCCTCCTCTCATGCTGACCATATGAAATTGCCTTGCAAAACAGCATTGGGCCAGTGCCAAGATGAGTGATGCTGGCTACAGGGCTCTCAACAACTGCTTAGAAGTGAGATATTTGGGGTTTCCAACAGGCAGCACAGGAAAAAATAATCAATATTTTAGAAGTCAGAATATATGTTTGGGTTTTTTTCTTTTTTAAGTGTTCCCTTGGGACCAAGGGCCAGCATGGAGCCAGCACTGGTGAGGATGACCCAGTCCTGCTGGTGTCAGTGGAGAGGGAACAGGGCCAACCCTGACCTCTGGTCCCAAGTTATGACAGCATTTGTTTCACAAGTTCCACACATTCTCTAAAATATAGCAACCCATCCAGTAACTGAGAATTTTTCTTGCTTTATCTGTCAAGGACTGGCATCAGCCACAAAAGATGAAATCTCCAACTACTCTAAGGACAACAGACAATTCAGGATAGTTTTATAAGACTTAAATCTCAAGCTTCTGCAAGGACATGCAGGGAAAAGGCTTGAAGGGGCACAGACTTCTCAAAATCCATTAGGCCTTAATCTTGGCATTACTACTTAGACTTAAAATTTGTTCCTGTAAATTTTTGACAAAAAAAAGAAAAACAACCCAAACCAGTATCTTTGCACTAGGATACAAAAGAAAAAAACATGGAATGATGACCAAAGGACTTGCACTGCTCGTCACAGTCACTATCATCACCTTCCAAGTCCTACTTCTGAGATATCAAAATCTTTTCTTTTAAGATGGTCAGAAATCTTTGAAGATGCATTTTCAAAGTGGTGAATTAATAACAGCGACTTAGAAGTTTGAGCAGGAAACAGGTGGGAGGGAGGAGTGGTGAGAAAAGTAACAAGAAACATCTTGTGTGAAAGACATAGTGAAGACAGTTTGGTTTTCTGATTGGTAAATCTTTCTACGGATTGACTCTGCCACTTCCAGTTGGAGTCCAGATTAAGAGTGAAATCCAGAGGTTTCTAAGTCACTTGGAAGCCTCCCTGACAAAATAATCACCAGAAGAGCAACTTAACTGCCTGACACATCTTCCTTTTCATGACCTGAGACCATCTCAAAGGTATTGGTTCAGCCTTCTCCCACTTAGGTCAAAGAGAAAAATCAGTAGAGAGACTCATTCAGTAAACACTTCAATAAAAGAATAACATAAAGCGGGAAGGAAAAAGTTTTTAAATTCCCTTATAGTGATTCCCACTTTAAATACAGGGAAGTTAAGATAAAACCCTGGACTGCAAAGCAATGAGGTAGAAGAGGCAATGTGAAAGGACCTTTCAATTCCAGTTAAGAATTCTGATTAGTGCAGTCTTATTCCCTTTCCTGGAAAGCTGCATAGATCTACTCAGAAATAAACAGCTGCCTTTGAAGAAGATAAGGAATATCACCCCTGGATGGATGTGACTTGACAGTTCTCCACCATTTTCACCTCCCTGGATCCCAGACATCCCCATCTACTACAAACTACAGATAATTTTATCAATTTAGTTGTAAAATCTTTATTTAAGCAATTACTGTCTCTTTTCAACCATCGCTCAAGAAGGTGTTTATTTCTGCACACCACAATATTTTGCATCCATAATGGAGCATTTTCAGAGAAAGGCTGAAGCTTTCAATGGAACAAGAAAGTAAATTATTACACTAAATGCAACATTTTGTACTGAGTAACATACTTCTCCTGAGTAACATACTAAAAGATAAATGAGAAAAATACTCAATGGAAGAAATACAGGTAACAGTAAAAACCTTGACTGTAAGTGCTTCCAGGCACTACTGACAAACACCTTCAAACATTTTCTAAGCATCTCAGTATGCTGCCCCAAAGCTGATTTTCATAAGTCACCTTCATGAACATCAAAAAATAAACCTGCAGGTATCAACACTGTCATGCCTCAATCATAAGACTGCACTAACAACAAAATGAGACAATTTCTACTACGATTTTAGTCCAAGCAAGATAATGATGAGAGTAACCACAGTTGGCTTAACCAAAAAGCCATAGATCAAAATAGGTAGCTATTAAAAATATGGACCAGAATTTCAATTCATTACTCTATAGGATCAGGAATGCCATGTGTTTTAGGCAAATCCAAACCTGTTTTGGGGCTGCAAATCAATCTAACGTGGAGATACTTATTCTTCCTTTCTTATATAGAAATATCAGTGTGCACATGCTTGGGTAAACAATGCAGATAGAAAGCACACTTTGTTACCCTAGTAAGGTTCAGCATTTAAAAAAGAAACTCTTTTTACATTCAGCTCCAGCAGTAGTTTAGTGGGTCAGTAAATGTGTGCATACTGCAGGTACACAAACTTGTACATGGTTTGTTCTTGTACATACAGCTGCAGAGTGAGCTGTCTTCATAAAGTCACTTCTAAATTTGCATTTCAACCACCAGACACTAGAAAATATATTTTACAAGTAACACAAATAACAACATCCTAATACCTGTATGCACCAGACTACCCCAGTAAGTTCAGAACTGAAAAGCTTTTACATGAAATGCAGCTAATAGTCAAGTGGACAGGCTTTAACCCAACAGCCTGAACTCAGGTCAGTCATAAACAGTGTTTGTAACTTGGTGCTTTTGCCAGGAAATGCCAAATGAGAGAAAAACCACACAGAGACAGCACTAGAGTATAGGGACGTATTTTACAATTTTGTGACCGCTTTCTTCAACTGCTGTTATAAACAACCTTTTTACATAAAAACAATACTTTTGAAAATGAAATTGTATTTAGAATATTCAAGACTACTGACAAAAGACTGTCAAATACATCTGGACTACAAATGCTATTATGTTGAATCAAAAGCTAACACCCATTTAGCAATCAGATGCATATTTCATCCTTAATGAAGGCCAGAAAAGAAGAGTTCACTTTATTCTGGATGCAGGTATCAAAGCAGATCTCACAAAGCAACACAGGCGCATCATCTAAGGATCTTTTTCACATTAAGAATCCTATTAGAAGGAAAACACTAAAAGGTAATTGAATTTCCCTCAGTTATCTTCATCTCTGTCAGCTCCTGCTACAATAACTTACTCTCTAGAGCAGAGATAACTCAATTCTGTCCAGCAAGCATATGTTATGAATCTCCAAAGCAAACTTGTCTAAATCATTCTGGTCTTCTATCAAGGTTGGCTGTAGATATGAACTCTGACAGAAAGCAAACAAATTTATTTTTATCTTTTCAATAATTCGCTTCCCTGTGCCTTGATGGAAGAATCTAAAATATAAAAATGTTTCCACTAATTCTGGAATTATGAAGACTGGTTGAAAAACATTTCATCTGAAAGTTAATGCTATCAAAAAGTCTTCAATTCCCTAGTCTGCTTTAATAGGAAAAAGAAAATGCAGGTTTGGGTTCCTGTAGGCAAAACAGAAACTAAATTATCATGCTGTAATTAACACTTTTTCAGAATGGTTCTGATATGTATATTTTCACCTTCTGTGGAAATGTGAAATCGGGAAATAACAACAACAGAAGAATACTCTAATTTCTTTTTCTTCATTAAAGCTCTTAAAACATCAGTAAGCAGAAATCCTCCACTCACATAAACAAGCTACTTTCATTTAAAAAGTCACATTTTGAGAAGGTATCACGACTTACCTAGACCAACATCACAAAAGCACAATAAAAGAAAAACCAGCCAAAGAAAGGGTATTTGACAAGAATCAGTAGAGCTAATTCCAGAAGGAGAGGAGAGAAAATGTGAGATAAGAGCTGGTCAAACTAACATTAACTGTACAATTTCTGTCAGTTTGTTTCAGGCTCTCCAACATATACATAAAAACAGTCTGCAGAATGAGTGAATAATGAATTGACAGAGTTTCTTGCTGACACTCCGCTACTCAGAACCGTTTAGTCACAAAGGAGATGTGAGGAACTGGAGGGGAAGCTTGGAAGACCAAGTCATCATAATAATAACACAGCACAGGAGCTTCACCTTAGATAATAAAATACAGAAAATCTAATTTTAGATATAAAATTATGTCCAGTGTGTTCACCTTTATCTTTGCTCCTTTCTGCCATAATTTGGCAGCTATTAGAATTAATCCTTCATTACACTTGCTGGAGTCAGCCTCCCAATGGTAAGCATTGAGTGTAGTCATCAGCCATTATCAGCAACAGCTTTATTCTATTAATTACAACAGTGTAATGAACAGAAGGTGCTCTAGGAAACACTGTTTGTGATCCTCATACTGTTGGATGTCTCCTCATCCAACCTGACTCACTACCAGGGAAAAGGCATTTTACAACTCAAGCATCACTTCAAATTGCAGAAGAGTGGGAGTGTATTCTGGGAGAGTGTTACTGCATTTTCCCTTTCAATAAGCTCTTCCTTAAGAATGCACACTTTGACACAGGGTCATAGGCTTGACAGTGAAGCCCAAAGATAATAAACACATAACAGGAAAGAATTAATCCTAAATGAAAATAAAAATAAGCTCAAATTTACAACTGAGCAGAGTATTTAAGTCCAACCTACCACCTGAAATACTGAGAAATAACACCTTCAGAATCCTGAAGATCTTCTGTGACCTTGTCAGCTCCAATATCAGAATTATTTTAACGTAATGTGTTTCTCATTTAGATCAAACTGAGTTACAATAAAACACATAGGAGAGATGTGTACTGTCACCAGTGCTTTTTCCTCAGAGTTGAACAATTCCTAACACTGTTCTTAAAATGGTACATAAGCAATACAAGTTATCTCGAGACAGAAATTTTAGTATAAAATATCCAATCAAACTCAAACAAGATATTTGTTTTGTTAGTGCTAGAAAATTGCATTCTATTTACACTGTATTACTTCAGTCCAGATTATTTAAGAATCATTACCTGGCATGAGCTACCATAAAAATCTGTACATGAATAATAAATAAGGTAAACAATACAGATTTATTTTTCATGAATAGGTGAGAACAACAACATTTCTGATGGGAGCATCTCATTTGAAGCAAGAAATTTCTTACCAGGCTAGCCTAATTTTCATATTATAAATATAAAAAGATGCAGAAAAACATGGAAAATGTTTTAATAGACAACACAAAACCCGTATAAAAAGATACAATATTAAGGGTTCAAAGGAAACATATTCCATCCAAAAGAAGGCTTTTTTAAAAAACAAACAAACAAAAAGCTGGAATGGTTAAGCTGTAGAAAGAAATTAGCATTCTTCAGTAAGTCTCCCCAGAAAAGGAAAACAGAAAAACATCTTAAGTATGGCATGACAGTTTTAAAACCAGAATGAACCAGGTCAAAAGAGATGGAGGAACAATTGCATAAAGCCATAAAAGGCAGTATTAAATTATTTGTCAAACAAATCAAGAGGAGGAAGCCCATTAAGGTGTCTCTGTAGAGCTAACAGAAGATCAAAGGGTAAAAAGCGCTCCTGGAACACATGACCACCCCAGAACAGAGATGCTATGAAAGAAAACTGGGACAAGAACAACTGCTGAGACCAGGCAGCGTCCACTCAGGTGATCCAGAATAACTCAGGGATGAGCACAGCCATCAGCTGCATTGCTCTTGCTCAAACTGCCTCAGTGCCAGAGGAAAGAAATGCGCCAAATGGACTCTGGAGAACTGCAGGAAGCAACATGGCAATAAGTCTGAAATTTCTAAAAGGCAAACTTGGAGCTGTGTTTAAAGCAAAAAGCAAACAAAGGAATAAACACCCTGGCAAGAGCCATCATTGCCTTTGTAAAGGAAGTCAGGCTTCATTAGATTTCTTTCAACAAGCCACTCGAGACACAGACAAGGAAAGATCAAGCTCATCAAGTCTGAATGCCAAAAATATATTTAAACAAAAGCAGGATGAGGCAGGGCAGATAGGAACATCTTATGATGGAGTTCAGATGTATTCCTACAGAAAAAGTTAAGTTCAAAGACCTATGGAGACTAGATTATTTAAGCTTCTTGGTAATTTCTAGTGAATACAATAATCTGTATCAGTACTTATGAGAGGGGATAAACAGTTTTAAAAAGGAAGTTTATCATTCACAGGAAGAAAAAAATAAGTAGATGTGTTAAATATGTAAAAGATGTGAGAAAGGACAGAAGAAGTTGAAATCTCAAACATTATAAAACACTGTGCATGACCTTCCTGGATATTTTTTTTCAAATTACATTTAGCTAATCTCCTTCATTTCACATGAGACAATCACAAAAATTGCCACCTCAGGAATAAAAGAAGTTTAGTCTCCTAGTTTGGGACTTGCCAACCTATCACAGCAGAACAAAATTGGTTAATCCTCCCACGGGAAAAAAACCTCTCCTATGCTCAGCACTTTGTAAATGCTTTTGAAGCATTTATAATACCTCTAAAATACGTTTAGAAATAAAAATCAATTCTTTCTTCCTACTACTGACAGACAGATGGTGCTGTAACACCTAAACGTCCCAATGCAAAGGGCAGCATTTATTTAAAATTTAAATTTGAAAGAGTCAAGCCCGTTCATAACAATATGTGTAAAGCCTAGTTTTTCCATGAGGGAACATCTAACTTCCTTCATGTTGCCCCATTACATTT
>NW_005054304.1:1543430-1549583 GCF_000277835.1 Geospiza fortis | reverse complement strand
CCTTTATCTCCACGTGTTCTGTGGAGAATCATCACTGCTGATCCACTCTAAAAGAGAGAGTTCCCACTGAAATCACTACAAAATCTTTTGTTTTAATAAATAAGGCCATTACTATTAAGTGTGCTGAAAAACACTTAATAGAAAAGGATGTTCTAAGAGCCACAGAAGGATTTTTTCATGCACAGGTTCTATAACAAAGCAGCTTTTGTTAAAACCACTGGTAAACTATGGAGAATATGGATCCAGTCAAGGATTAAAACCTTTCCCGCAGTAACTTCTTATTAGATACAGAAGCAACAATCATCTATAGAAACTACAAAAACCCCAAACACCTTTCCATAATTCTTTCAAGGGCACCCAAACATTCCCTTTGACTTACAGGTATTCTGCCAGAATTGACACGCAGTCATTTTTAGTCACTTCCTCTGATACAGATAACATATTTCAACATTTAATGCTTAGTGCACCAAAGGGGAAAAGATCTGGAATACAGAAGATTATGTATCAAGGGAAGCACTGGATTTTGCCTTCTGCCAAGGAACAAAAAGCAAAAAGCTCCATTCAAGTCACTATTGGAACGCTTGCCTAGCCTTGCATCCCACCTCTGTCAAGGCAATACCAGTTTTAAGATTCGTTTCCCAGCAGGAGCCATGAAGTAAAACATTCTGTTTATTACCACAGCCTGTAAATTGACACTGAATAAGAATTAAAACTGTGAGGAAGTCCAAATCTTCCGCATGAAAAAACATAACTGAACACAAAAGGGCAACAAATTTTACAGCAGCTGGAAATGCTAGATTTAATTATTGAAGAGAAATCATGCAGAGAAGTTAGCTGCCTAGCATGATTTATAACAAATGCAAAAGGAAAGTCATGTGAAATTCTCAGTTAATCAACAGAAACAGCCAATAACAAGAATGCCAGCACTTTCTATTTCTATGGATGACAAGAGTTTGAAAAAAATAAGACCAAAATTCAAGGGGATGACACCACACAATCTCTCAAAAATGACACTTCGAGGAGGCAGGTTATTTTGCCAATTAGAGGAGCAGTAACATTTAAATGAAAAAATACCAAGGGGTTTGTTCTCCTCAGAATGAAGAATCCTTGTCCAGCCATTATAGAAAGTTTTCTGAAAATTATTGTGTGGCACTCTCCACTGCTCTTCGACACACACCATAATGTACAACATAATGAATAGTTTTGTATTGCGCATTTTCCCCCATTTTCCTAACTTTTCATGCGACTCTTCTATGCAAAAAAGCTCAAAACACCAAAACCAAGACAAGACACAAACAGCAAAAAAAGAAACCACGCTCCTGGAGCAGTCATCAAAAATACTTTACTCAAGCACTGAGACTTGATATCACAGAATTTTGCCTAAATCCATCTAAGAGCAAACCAAAGCTTCACTAGAAAGATGAAACACTGAACAGCCCATGCCTAAAAACCTTGCAGGTTTACTTATTTAGAATTCTATAAATATGTATATTCACCCAGAAGTACATTAAGAGATTTACATAAGACAGGAGGCATAGCCAAGGCAATGGGCAGTTCTGTCATAAATTATAAAATAAAGTCAATTAGAGTACAAAATTCCCTCCCCCTCACACCAAATCAAATTATTCCCATAGGCCTGACTCCACAGCAGTCAGTACAGATAATCTAAGACACAGTGAGAATCACCACATTTTTCAAGGTCATTTCTAGAAAATAATTTAGGTGGCAGCATGAAACTACCATAAAGGGTTCCTATTCAGGATTTTCAACTCTGTCAAACACCAAGGGTGAGATTTTGAAAATACCTAAGAGATGTACATAAATATCCAAAGGACAACGGAGAAAAGTTAAGGTTATATGGAACTACTCCTTATACAGGTAGCAGTGAAAAGACACTTAAGTTTCAGAAAGAGAGAAAATTGCCATGAGAAGACACAAGTAGAATAGAAAATATTTCTTTTCTATTCCCTTCAGTTTAAATCTCACTGAGGCACTTGCGATTTACTGCATATCCAAAGTTACAGCAAAACTGGAACAACAAGCCTGAAAAAAAGAAAACAAAACCCAAAAATATCCTTGCTTCGGAGACTCTTCCCATGCTTTTGATCATCCCAACAGAGGGAAAGGGTTCCTCTCCATGTTCTTACCAATGCAGGGCACAGAGACAGAGCAAAGCTCAACCAGAGCTTAGACAGCAAAGTTCACACGTGCTATATTTACTGTTGCTTCTGTCTCCTCCTGGATGGGAAAAAATTGATAGGTGGACATTTCTCAAAGCACTTCTGGAAGGAAGACACCTCTCCTGTACGGGCAATGAATTGAGAACCAAACAGGAGTGGCACCCCACGCAACTTTTAAACTATCACCAGTCAAATAATTTCTTGCATCACATTTCTAAGATGCACTTTCCAGCACAGCAGTGCCTTTCCTGTATTACCTATTTTCCTAGGCTTTTCCTTCCCCTTAAAATGACCATCCTTACCCCATTTTTAACTGAATATATACAATTACACATAACTAGAGAGCTTCATTATGAAGCTTGCCTAAATTTCCCATTGCTTTCTCCTGCCCCTATGTGCTCCAAATACCAGACTTCAGTTTTAAAATAAAAAAAAACTTGCCTTTTACTTTTAAACAGTCCTTGCAACATAGAGCAAATGTCTTCAAAAGCTGACTCAGATATTGCAAGGCTCATCTTCATCATGACTTTTAGAAATGGAGAATTACAATCAGGTAGCAGTAAACATCTTTAAGATCTTTAAAAAGAAAACTGGGGGTTGGATTTTTGCTGACCCAATGTTAACATGGATTATTTCATATGCAATATGAAACACCAGACTTGCAAGTCTGAATTTAAAAAAAATGGTTAAGAGTTCTTTCCTTATTTCTCATCTGAGGGCCTTTATCTCTCCTCAACCAGTCTCATCTCCTTTCTCCATAGCACTCAGAGGGAAAAACTCTCTTCTGATCTGAACCAAACATGCCCATCCCAACCATTTCTTAAAAAAACCCTGCAACTAGTAATTTCCAGAAGCACAAAACACTTTTAAATGTGATCAAACCCACATTTTCACATACATAATCTTCCTGGGCTAAATCTTATAGAATCACTCCTCTGCTCACTTTCTTCAGCTATCACATCTTAAGACATGGATAGAACATGGAACACCAGAATTTCTGATTGTTAACATGATTTCTGATTGTTACCTGCAGACTCAGATGGATATGACTAATGGTTCCTCTTTCCACAAAGGAGCACAACATTGACTGAAGTCTGTCACAGACATCAGGTTCTTTACACATTTGGTAGAATCCAATAGTTGTATATCCTTAGTTCCTAAACCTGTGGAAGTCATGCTGGCTCAAAGTCTTTCCAGCACAGGAACAAATCTAAACTGGATAAACAGACCGCTGATATTTGAGTACACCATTTTCCATTTAAGTTCCACCTGATAAGTTAACCCTCTTGAGCCACCACTGCTGAGACAGGACAGATTCAAACCAGCATCAGCTTAAAAAAGCAGCCAACTTTCATCCTAGAGACTTGTCACAGCAGAACTCAGAGCTATATTAAAAATGTAAGTTGATGCTCTGTTTAAATTTCTTCCAGACACCATAAAAGGTATCTTGAGGCTGAACTAGGGCTAAGAGCGCAGCTGTCACTGAACAACTGTATTCACAGAGAGCCTGTATTTATACGAGAGAACCCTTCATTTCTCTCACGTTTCCTATATACACACCCCACTCTTTGCAAATAGTTTGCATCTGAAGGGAAAAAGTGGGCTGCTCATCTAATCAATAACACCATGACATGCATGGAGCTTCTGCATAAATCCAGAGCAAAAGATGTCAAGCATGTCCCAGTCCAATGATTATCAGGCAATGGAGCAAAAGGATGCACTTTTCATCTCCACAGGACTGTCGCCAAACCCTTGATGTAATAAATGAAACATGCCTGCTATTTCACCATTGCAGAACGGTACTGTAGATACCTTCCAACATCTCTGTTTGCAGGAGGGGGTAACTAGCTCTAGATGAAGTGCAGATATGTTATTAGACAACGCACAGCTTGAATCCCGGGGCCAACGCAGATGACCTTTAGAACATAAGCACTGTCTAAGACAAATATGCTTTCATCTTTGGGGAGTATTTTTTCAAGTAAAGATTTAAGAGGAAAACAGTTTAGAAATATGTTAAACACAAATGTGCCTTCAATCTCTTAATGCTTCATTTTAAAACAAAACCACAAGTAATATCACATGTCAGAAGAAAGACAAAGTACTCTTCAAGTAGAATATTAGTGAATTGAGAGAGATTTAGCTTCATTTTCATTTATCCAATAATTAAAGCACAAGGAAAGCTGATATATAATGTAACCAAGACCCTAAATTGGAGGTATGACCAAAGTGACTCAGAAAACAGGCTTGTATTTTTGTTTGAAGTCATACAAGTTTATTACATTTCGATTTAGATTCCCTTAAGTGGGATGAAAATATGAAAACATAACTAAACCACACTGAGGCATGTAAAACATAGGGAGAATGGGTTTAGAGAGGGATTAGTTAAATAGCAGATGATACAAAATGATAAAAGAAAGTAATTTCTCATTTTTCACTTCACAGCCTGTTACCACTTATCTTCAGCAAAGTGGCTTTTTTCAGACCTGTATCTTGACTGTGATGCTAAGCAGCTTTAACACAGTGATACTTGCTAAATGGAAAAGAGCAGCATTGGTATGATGAAATTCTTTCCCCTACAATCTATGGTGTGCAGATTTCAGCAAGTTCTGAGCTGCTCTGCTCAGCCTGTTTTTCCATCAAAGTTAGCAGCAAACTTATCAAATCACCTTACAACTGCAAAGCACCATTCAGAGTGGAACCTCCTGAGGCCTGCAAAGCCCATATCACAGCCTGGAATCCTTATACACAGTGGGATGGTTATCCTTTTGTGTTTTGCTTTTTGAAACAAGATTTCCTTTCTTACCTCAAATTCAGCATGGCGGTTAATGTCCTCTGCCCTCTGTCTGCTCAGGATAAACTCTGCTTCATTAGCCACTCGTACCAGATGCTCCTTCATGGTTTGACTCAGCAACCTGAGGACAGAGAAGATTTAGGAAATACCTTAAGAGAATGAAGTCCAAAAATAAAAATCTGGAAATACAGTGTATATATATGCAAATATGCTGGGCTCTTATGACTGACTTTATTGACCTAAGAAAACAGTATAAATAAGGTTGGGGGTAATTTTCTGGCCATTAGTAAAATAGTATTTCTATAGTAAACCAAAGTAAATATTAAATAAAATGTAAACACTCCAGACAGTCATTTGTCTTATCTGAAATAGAGACATATAAAAAAAAAATCTTTCACATCTACCACCACACAAAGTAAGCAGTTTTTGCATATAAACACCCACAGTTAAAGCTCTGACATAATTGATGTAAAGTCTAAATTAAAAAAAATGCAATGCAATACAGTTTTCCCTCCAAATGAGAGACTGAAATTTTAAGGTAAGTATACATTTAAGTAATATTTTCAGGATTATAAAACATTCTCAGTCGCACAAATGAAATGCTAAGATATACATTGTTATAGGTTATGTACAGAATAAAGCTGTAATTCAAACTGAGATTTCTGAGGCCTTCATAAACCCTGAGTTTATGAATGGCAGCAGAGCTGACAGATTGAATTACAACCCAATTATTCTCTCCATTCACATATTGTTACTAAAAACATTTCCTTTTTAATTAGTTACATTGGGATTCATAAAGTTGAAACTGGCTATACACGAGTCACACTGTTTTAGAAGGTGTATATTTCCACAGGATCACTCAAAGAAATACCAGATAAATCCATTACACGCTCTACGGATTAAATTTTAAAATATCTGTTATTAAATCTTTTTTTGGTAAGGTTTCCAGTTGTAGAAAAAAGAGTAGCAGAATGTAAAATCACTTGCTTTCCTTGCATATATAAACTAAAGTACATTTCAACAAGTTCAGAGTGTATTGAAAGGCTTTCTTTACAACCACAGGATTTATTATTCAGGATGTCTTCTAATGCATCCAATGTTAATTTTAACCCAAATAACTTATTTATCTGAAATAAGGATCCACCTGTCTCTTACTGTATATTTGAAAGAGTGATGCTTTGC
>NW_005054304.1:1486561-1543190 GCF_000277835.1 Geospiza fortis | reverse complement strand
CTTTCCCTATGCTTTCAGAATTCCACACTTGCAGGAGACTTGCAGGTCACACGCCTGCTCCCATGAGAAGAAATCCAGAGGCAGAACAACACCTGAAGCTCTTTGTTCACTGCCCCTCTCATTCCAGAAAACAGCAGCACAGCAGCCACATGAGGCCACAAGCTCAGGAACCAGCCAAGTTGGTGGATTAGTCTCTCCCCAAGGATGAAGTCTTGAAATATGAAATATGCAAAATTTACTGTTCGAGATGTGATTTCTCCTTCTGTTGGGGAGGCTTGTACAAAAGCCACTAGTTTGAAACCACATTACAAGCCCTTTTGTTTTTTTATTATTTTTACTCACTGGTAGAATAGATGCAGCTGTTGAGCAACAAACATATAATTCTGCCAATTTATCTGCATGCATTAGTGAAAAACCAGCAACAAGGAACTGTATAAGCAATAGTCTGGGCAGATTCCAAGTGTTTTTCTCCATGATCTCCAGTAGCACATTCAAATCTGACACATAAGCATATTTAAATAAACTCTTTTTTATTGAACTAAGAACTGTTCAAAACATTAAGGGGATCACAAATGCTCATGTACTACGAGATCATGTATTACAAGTTGCATGTAACACAGTTGGACAGTATTCCATTATTTTCCCTGAGTTTGTCAATACCAATATCCTCTGCTAGCTTGATCAGACTTTGAAAAGTAACAGCTGTCCTCTAAAAGGTCTACTTTTAATCTAATTATACACTCTGAGTCCCACTTTTCTTTCATTTGTTTATGAAATCACCCTATATAATAATTGTCTTAACACTTTACAACATGGTTTTCCTTTTTATCTACTAAACATGGTAGATAACTGGTAAGCAGCCCAGCACCTGCTATGCATGTCCAGAAAGGACGGATGTGTTCCAAACAAAGCAAAGAACTACATTCCCTCACACAGGAACAACCTTGTCCAAACAGAGCAGAGGTGTACCTAGTGAAAGCAAATGAGCTTTGTCTCCTATGGATCAGTTGTTTCTTCTGCCACCCTCAGCTCTCCTCACTAATCCCACACACTTTCTTCACTTTCTCTATGATACTCCACACAGGGATAGGCCAGGTAGATGAAACTGAGACATGATTTTTCTTTTTTTCTTTTTTACATTCAAGAACTTTAAATTTTCATCTTGCTTTTCAGTTCAACCTTTTCCAAACATTGCATACGCTCAGATTAGCTTTCTAATAACAAACAATTCAAGTTGCATTATCATCTAGGGCAGTGGGGAGCTCCTTTATGAAAATAGTATCCACATACAAGGCATACCACGCAGATTTCTATTTTGAATTTACCACTTAAGTATGGAACTTTGTAAAGTAAATATATATATCCTTACATAAATTTAATGATGGCATGATATAATAGAGGAGTCTGCAGCCATCAATAAAAATCAAAGGCAAATATGAGCTCACAGCACCTGTATAAATGAACACACCTCTGCTTATGTTTAAAATTAAATTTTTATCACCTACTAAAGACAAATTTTGGGAACCTTGGCAGCTGCTAGTTTTCCATTTAAGGGAAACAAAATGTTGAACAGAAATTTGTTAAGTGTAGCTCACTGCTGCCAATAAAACAACTGTTCCCAGGTGAGCAGACCACTGCTGAAGCAAGGACAGGATTCTGACTCTTGCTGAAGAATTAGCTCTACTCCAAACCACAGTCAAAACATTTTGTATACGAGGGAGAGCCTATAAACTTAATTATCTAAATCAGGTAACTTTGAGAAACAAAGGCTTTCTTAAGAAAAAAATGTTTAGAAACGCCTGATTCTCCTCACTAAGACAGTAAGTGGCACTTCACGGATTTAAAGGATCATAATGGTCCTTTCTGGTTCCTGCTTTGGTGTCTCATGCAATTCAATCATGAATTTCTTCCTGAAAACAATTTCATTTCCTCCATCAAGTCTGTACATTCTGTTCACACTATGGGAGAGCTTCCAGAAAGATGCCCTTTCTGGAAAGGGGGGGGGGTTTGTGGGTTTTTTTGTTTGTGGGGTGGTTTTTTTTTGTGGGGTTTTTTTGGGTTTTTTATAAGGCTTGAAGGTTATAGAGTCATAAATTGGTTTCAGTTGGATGGGACCATAAGTATCATCTCCAACCCCATGCCATGGGCAGGGACACCTTCCACTAGACCAGGTTGCTCAGAGCCCCATCCAGCCTGGCCTTGAACACTTCCAGGGATGGAGCATCTGCAGCTTCTCTGGGCCACCTGCACCAGACCAAAAAGATATTTTACACCATATTCTCCCATAAAGTAGTTTTATAATAAGGAAATTACTGTCAATTAAAACAAAGACAAAAAACACAAACAAAATTCCCTAACCATTTTGTGCTTTTATCCTGATTTTTTTTCCCAGCAACTAGATTACATTAGTCTTTTTCAGGTAAACAAAAATTTCATCTAAAACACATTCAATACTTTTTTTTACAGCAAAATGACAGCTTTTCCCTTCTTTGAGTAAACAGACAGAATGAATTTTTTGTCTTTTTCAAAGTATGCACACCCAAGCTTAAAGATAAACTCAAGTCTAATAATTTCCTTCTTGCTGATGCTTCATAATCCCTGTATGAAGGTCCACGGACCACACTTGCCTTATATTATCTCATACACCTGCTGATTTTTTCAGTACTATTAAACACCAAATTGGTGTTGAATGTGCTGATTTACACTCCACCATCCTGATAGATTCTCTTCTTGTTTGTTCTTATTTATGACATGCTATTGAATTATTATTTTCCTGATCTTGATACAAGAAGAATGTGGATGGAGTGTGGATGGACACATTTTGTAGAAGTTAGACATGATTATTTATGAGTGCAAAGACTCTGGGTACTGGGGCTACTCTTCTGCTTGCAGTGCGCACCAGATTCAAGGTCTCAGACGAAATTTTCTTCCCAAGCACTTTTTTTCCAGACTGCAATGTTTTAAAACATGTGCTAAACTTTGAAAAGATGAGCAGCCTAGTAAAAACAATCAAGGGGATGGATTCCATGCTGAAAGTTAAATATATACTTGCATATTTTGCTGGGTCAGGAATGAAGTGCTGAACCACTGAGAGAAGGAGTTCTAGCCAAATACATGAGATAGACTGATTTTCATTGTTATGCTGGAAAACTATGAGACACAGAACCAAAAGTCCTCCTCCAATTTCTGGCTGCTGAACACTTAGATGAGCAAGTAAAAAAGCTGCTCCTTATAACACGGAAAAATTAAGTAGTACAAGAGACAAAAAAATAAACAGAAATGTGCAAAGCAAAAGCAAGTGAGAGATTGACAAATTCTGGATTACTATTGCTGATGTCTAACAATTATCAGCTTTAGTCAAAGTATGAAAAAAGCTTCTTAGGTGACACTGGCAACATTTAGGCACAAATCTATCACAAACTACTATGGGGAGAGACTGTAAGTCCCAGGTGCACCACAATAGAGAACTCTGAGACAGCCAAGCAAGGTGACCTTTCCTACTTGCATTCCTTCCTCATAAACCTGGCATGTAGGAGATTCTCTGACTTCAAAAGGGGATGTGTTCTACATGGATATATGTGGACTTTTATGGGATCTGACTGCTCAATGTGCTAAGTAGTGGAATTACTGTTGCAAGGGCATATTACAATTGCTTTGTGAAACACAGGTACTATACTTTACAGATACTCTACTGAATTCCCAAAGAATATAGTTAGTCCATAAAGTCTTAAAGACTGAAGTTTGAACAAATTTATTGACCTAAAATGAAAAAAAAAAAAAAAAAAAAGGCACCCCCAAAGCTGTGCAGACTCACCAAAATGCTGACTTGGACATCCACTAGCATTAAATGAAACAGGAGTTTGAAAAGACAGATGAGGGAAAATCCAATATTTTCTATCTAGGAGTGCCTCTTAGGACATGGCAGAGCCCATTGAAAACTGTGTTGTGTTCACATTTCAAAGCCACTGCACAGTACTATTGGAGATGATTTCTGAAAATGTCACATCACATGGCAATAGTACAGTACATGTATGCACACAATACAGCACAAATACCTTCTTGTTACACTTGCAATAATTTTTTAGAAAGCAGATGTTATCAAAAACTTTCCATATTAAAAAAAACATTTCAGAACTCCCAGGTGCCCAAAAGTGGTTGATGAATTTCCTTTTTCATAGACCCAACAAATTAATTATGTATTCTCACAAGCAAAACCTACCTTTGCCACAAACACACCCTTCAAAACTCAGTGAAATAAAGAATTGGTTTTTCAAATGGTTGTGTCCACCACAGTATACCTTAGTGCACACACATGCACACAAAAAAATTAGTTAGCATCAAGAACCCCACCCAAGTCAACTTATCCAGCTCTGAAACACATTCAGGCTACAATTCCTAACTTTCAGCACATTTAAAATGCTGCTTTAAGTCTAGTCTAATGATCTTATGTATTCAAATTCACACATTAACAAAGCTGCTTTTTCTTTTTTTTTAACAAACCAAAACAATAACCTCAAGACTCAGAAAATAAATCATCAAAAATCTCTTTTACAAAACGTACCACTTAAACAGAAAGGGTTGTTAACAATCAAAAAGAAAGAAAATGTGGAAAACATGTCTTTTTTCTTACAAAACAAGGCTGAGGTGCAGGTCCTATGTCATTAGAATCGCAGGACAAGGAGGCTGCAGCACAGGGAGCAGGCTAGCAGTAATCAATTCTACTTTGGACCAGACTGCATTTATCATTTTTCTCCAGAGCCTTTTTTGGTCAATTATGCACAAAGTCTGACAGTTATCATCCATTTTTTCATTAATAGCTGTATTTTTCTAACTGTTTTTCCATCACAGTAGTTGCTCCTATGGCAACACAACCATCCAACATTCATTCCTTTAGAGTGACCGCAGTGTTGTGAGTGAGAGACAATTGAATGGGGCAGCCTACATCTGTCCCCTATTTTCCATTCAGAAAGCATCCAAATAATTGGCCAGCCAGCTTGATTGCCAAGTATTTCAATATTAAAAATATTTGCATTCATGATCAGTCAAAAGCAATACAGAGAATTTAAGACAAGGAACAGCAGGTGACATATGTTTAAATTTTGTTAGTACAGTCCTTAAATTCCTCCCCATCCCCTCAGCTATAGAAATATAGATGATTACAGCATTCCAGTTTTTATACTGTTAGATCTTATATATTGAGAGCATAATATTGCTGCATTTGGTTGTTTCTAGAGAGGTTTGGGACTTTTTCTTTTGGTTGGTTGATGGAGTTTTTACTTGCTACAGATGTTAAATTTGCATTCTGTTTGCCTTCCTTCTTCTCCCAATAACTTCTGAATTAATTGTATAATTCCAACAAATATTTTTAATAGAAGGCTATAGTGTCTCAAAAATAATAATTTTAAATCCAAGGGAGCACAAAATCCCTTGCAAGATTCCTTTGGGAAAAGAAAAAAAAAAGAGCTGGTTTCAACTACACTGAAAGACCCATTAGAAAATGCTCTGATACAGAGGGGAGAATTTTGATTAGATTTCACTCCTCATTCGACAACAAAGAACAGGGCAATAAAAAAAAGCTACAGAAAAACAAACATGGATACACATATGAATCCTTATGTTTTGGGTTGCCTTGTTTGAATAAGGATTTGAAAAAGCAAAGGTAAGGAGAGGAAATTATACATGGATTCTGCTAGTTTAATGAGATTGTCTTTAAACCAAACATTTTGGGACTTTTTTTAGTGAAGATTCATTTACAAGCATATAAAAATGTAAGCATAGAACATTGTTCCATAATTCTTCAGATGGCCAAGAAAACTGTGCTTGAGAATATTAAAATCGAGCATCTTTCAGAGTCTCTTCAACTGAAAATTGGAAAGAATAATTGCTGCAGCATGCTTAGGAGACTGATCCCTCAACCCCTGCCATGCCAAACCCATTATCACCCCAAAGGGGATAATAACTGTCATGCCTGCTCTCAAGCTCCAGTACGTTTGTTAGTGCCCTGACTGATACAGAAAACAAGATCCAGCATAAGAGATGCTTCACACTAAAGTGTGCTAATGAATCACAGCGACAGCAGAGGGTTTTAACCTTCACACAGCAACGGAGCTGCTCGCTAACCAGTCAACTACAGGAAATCAGGCTCTAGCAAAAGAGCCATTTGTACATGCAAGGAAATAAAACAAAGCTGATCTTGGTTTAGTTCATAAATAACAGCTCCACCATCTTGTGCATAAGGAGGAAACACAATTAGTTCCAAGGTTCAAAAAAGGAATCCGTCTGGGCACCTCAGAAGTCTCCAAAGGAGAGGGCTGGCCGTGGCAGTGAACTAGACCCCGTCTAAAGGATGGTTCTGGTGAACAAATTCCCTCGCCAATAAGTTCTCAGGTTCAGAATCCAAAACAGACTCTCCCTAAAGGGAGGATCCAAAGGTGAAAGGCAAGCACAAAGAATGAAATCCAGACTGACAGAAGTTTAGCAGGCTAAGGAAAACATTTCACAACCTATCCTTCTGCTGCACAGATGGCTCAGTACATGGAGGAGCCATGGGGACAGGCACCTTTTTAACAAGGTTTCAAAGAGCATTCATAGTGTTCCCAGACACTACATCAACAGAGAACAATACTTTTTTTTTTCATTAAAACCAGATTAATGTTAAATGTAGTAATGTATTGAAATTGATGTATCTTTTACTGCACAGAAAGAGGTTATTTTTCAATACCTGCTCCTTTACCTTACATTCTGTACCTTGCTGGATTTCTATGCTGGCTTTTTAATTTTTACTATGCTTGTAACCTGGACTTCAGGCCTTCAGTTGTGTATCTCTGTTTTAGGCAGTTTTACAGTTCTGTATTTCCACTCACCAGCTCCTGTTCAGAGATTTTCTTTCAGTTCAAGACTCAAAACTTCACTGGGCACAAACTAATCATTTCTGCTCTACACATGAAGAGGGTGTGATCTACCTGGAAAGGCAGGGAGCAACTTTTCTGTGGAACACATTAGTTACTTGTGAACATGAAGAAATTCAGACCAACACATTCTGAATGCAGCACACATACTGCAGATCTTACGAGTCCCAGAGGCAAACTTCCTGCACATATTTGTGTCCAGGGAATCCTAGCCAAAACACGGCAAGCCTAAATCTAAAATTTCCAACCACTGAGAGAAAGAGAGGTACATTCATACCTTTCACATAAAAGCAAAAAATACATTTGAAAGCAAGTAGAAGAGAGATTTACATCTCCCCTTCTAGACTTCTTCCAGAAAGATTTTTCAGTCATCTTATTTGCCAAATAAAAAAAAAAAACCTAAAACAAACAGTAGAACATACCTCAAGCTGGAATATCCTATAGCACCATTAGTCCAAAAAATCTAGTAATAAACACTGGGAATAAAACTCTGATTTACAAAGATTATAGGGTGATCAAATTCCCCCCATGAAGGCAGTACACAATAGCAATTCTGTGATTCCACAAACTCCAGACAGTTCTTCCAGTCCTTGATTTTATTTATTGTAACTCTCATGTCATGGTGCCCTACAGAAATCCTTCCCTATCCTATCCTTCCCTGGTACTGAACCAGTTCTATCCTTTCTACAACTACTTTGTCATATTTTCTTGTGCACTTGTAGAAACAACTTAAAATTCAGCTTTTATTGTATAACTATGCAGCTAAAGCCTAAATCAGTATCATTCAGACATTTTCTTAAGTTTCAATTAAAAGACTTTAGCTTTTGGAGTTTTTAAGACTATAATGCTATGGCAAAAATATACAGAAAATAGCAAATGGAATAAAACACAAGCTCTGAGATGTTTTAGTCCAAATGTTAGCATATGTGCAGGAAAAATAATGTGCAAATTGCATAAAGAGAAGGAAAGAGTAGTTCTGGAATACAGTTCCTATCATTAGAAGGATAATAGTTTGATTTTAGTGATTGCTGAAAAGCCACAAAGCAGTGCAATTCAGCAGTAACCATAAGGGCTCCTATAAACAGCAATGCAGGAAAATGGAGGCAGATAAAAGGAGCCATTTTTAAGAAATTAATCCCCTCTCCTCTTCACCATAATGAATGTTATGCTCCCACTTAAAAAAAAAAAAAAAAACTAAAAGAAAACCCAACTCTGCTACACGTCAGAAATGAAATGAAGTAACAATTACACAGACATTTTCTGCTAACCAAAACCACACTTCCTAGTCTTCAAGGGATCATTTGTCCCTGAGACAACCACTCTGGCTCAGGCTAGACTCTAAGTTATTGATGTTGTTTATGGAGGTGGGGGAGTGATTCCATCTGTCTGTGATGGGCATTGCATGTTTTGAGGAGAAAATAGTCAATTCCACACAGTTTACTGATAGAAAGCTTGACCTGGACGAGCTGAATAGCTACTGGGTGACTGCCATGCCCAGCTCAGTCTCAGCAACTGATTTGTCCATGATAATCATCTTACACAGATGAACCTTACATTGTGGTTTACATGTGTGTGGGATCTCTATGTTATCTATGCTAATAAAACATTAATCAAAGGCCAAATTTATAGCAGGCATTTTGTAAGTAGGGTCAAGACAGGTCAGCCTCACATAATAGGAAACAACTATAGGCTAGATCTTAACACTGTAACTGAACACCCCTGTTACTTTACCTTGGCCCTTGGGATCAAGACTAGTAGCAAAATGTTTTTCCTGCCTCAGAATAGTGTTTCGCCTACCATAAACTGAAATGCAACCATTAAAAGCCATTAAAATGGCCATTATTTTTATGTATCTTGAGAACATCTCCCTCTTAAGAAAAAAAAATCTCAAATAGCCATTTCTCCATTCCTAAAATGATAAAAAGGTATTTCTATAGCATATTAATTTATGTGATAAATTATTATGGTTTTAGTTAGATAGTTGTCCTAATCATGTAAAATTTATTTTCTGTTTGGATTCTTACTAGCTGAAGTTACTCAGTAACTGAAGTTACATTTAAATAAATGGCATTTCTTATAATACACCTTAGCTAACATCTTGAAAAAAATCCTTTAGAAAAAAAAGTAAATGCTGTTCTTTGTCTGCTTCAACAATCAATTCAATATTAATGAATAAAATATTGATGGTTCTGAACACTGCTACAAGTCAAAGAGCATGGCCTCATCACCTGCTCTGTCATTTTCTGTAAGTTCCAATAATATACATATAAAGTTATGGATAGAACATTAAACTAAATGGCAATATTAAGAGGGTTTTTTCCTTAGAGGGCCTCTCCTCCTTTCTAGTTTAAGAGATAGATCAGAAATAAATGAGCAAACTGGAATCTAATTTTTGAGACAGAGGCTTATCTCACAATTCCTAGCAGTAATGTCTTTCAAATATCAATTCCCTTTCTCAAGAGATTAGCTGAATACAAATTATAGTTTCAACATTAACCAGTACACAAGGAAGGAAGAAAGAAAATCCATGACACACAGATAAGCAAAGTATTTAATGAAACTAAAGAGCATTAAGATTCTGCAAAATCCCATATTCAGAATGAGAACTGAACCAAAGTATTAAAGAACATGAAACCATGCTCATAAAACTTAAAAGAAAATTACACAAAAAGGAAGAAGAAAAATTATTTTTAAAAAGTTTCAAGGCACAGAACTCCCTGAAGGCTAAGGCAGACGTGCTATCAAATATTGTGACTTACCTTCCTTCATTAACAAGCTCAATAAAGGCCAGGCCAGCATTCTTCTGTATAGAGTTTTGCCATTCCTGGGTAAAGACAAAACAGAAGAGAAAACTAGCTGTATAAAAACAAAACTTGGAAGAGGCATTTTCAGAGATAAAATAATACACTTTCTTTTCCACTTTAGCAACTTACAGCACCATCAGCAAACACACAAAGCACTAATTGTGTACAGATCAGGAAGCAGTGAATACCAGCATGAAGGAACAGGGCACCATCATTTACTTAAGGTCATATTAATGGGAGAAGAAAATCCAAAAACATCCCACAAAGGATTCCATCATTGTCGTTTGTTGTGTCATGTAATAATCCTGAACTTGCTCTGGTTCATGGATGCTTTTTGCTTTTTTGAGCCATGATAGTGCCAGAAACTGTTTCACACTAAGGCAAGGGTTATTCTTTAGACACAATTTTCTCTTGTAGCTTAAACCCTAGTAGGGATATTTCCTAATAACAACCCTCATTTCAGCACCACACAGTCATCTCTAATCATTTAAAAAAAATCTGTTAACAATCCAAATATTGCACCATTAACACATTATGGTTTTTTTAAAATGTAACATTTTTAACACACTGAAATAATGCCAATGGCAGATGAACATGCACTGCACATTCCTTAAATCCAGCTGAACCTTGAATTAAGCAAAACTCTACATCGCTTAAACATGTAGGTGGGTTTTTGCCTGGCTCCCATAAGAGACACAGGGTGAGCAATCAACTCAGATGGCCTATCACTGGGGCTTCTTACCCTCATTTGAAAGATGAGAAGAAAATAAAATTACTTCACAAACACAGAAAATAGATTTTTTTAAATCTTACACCACATAGGAACAAGTTAACCCAGTAAAAAATTAGAGCAGTACATAAGTGTGTACCTCATATTTCGGGGAAAATGTAGAGGCAAATAGAATAGGACAAATATAGCTCTTGATTTAAACTCTTCAATTCTTCTAATCTAATACAAAAGACTGATTCTGCAGCAGACAGATAGTTAAGTTTCATGTGCTGTTCACATCAACTTCCTTGATTTTTCACTCTTTGTTCTATGAAATAAGAATCCTACTGATTATCTACATGAGTACTTTTATCATTGTGGTTATTTTTAAAAAATCTCATCAGCTCCAAGGCAGGAAAAAAGTTCAAAACGTCTTAAACAAATTTCAGATTTCTGAATGTAGGAGGTTTTTAATACACAGTGTGAGGGTGCATTTTTTGGTGCTCAGTGTTGCAGAATTACCTCTCAGTCAGTGAGACAAAGGTTTGATCAGACACACACTGAAACAACGTTGTTATTTACAACTTAAATCCTGCCCCTCTGCCCCCACAAAAAAAATTTAAGCTGCAACAATGTATTACAATTTTCAAGGAGTCAGAATTAAAAGCAGAATAATTGGAACACATGATGTATTATTCATCACAAATTATAAATGTATTCTAGTGGAAAACAAAAAACGCCTTTTAGTTTCTAATATTCTAAACAAAACAGCACATGCAAATAATCCTTCTAAGAGGTTTTAAATGTAGTATCAGGTTCTAAATATTTAGCTTCATGTAATGATAACTGAAACTATTCTGTTAGCTGAAGTGTGAGAAAACTCAAGAAAAGCAAAATATTTTTTTTCCATTTATGACACTGTCCATCTGCTATTCTGCTTTCTAAAGAGTTCACAACAACACTTGAAAATTTAATTGGTGAAGATGGAGGCTGCCAAAAGTGAAAAGAAAGTGCATTTATCATGATACTTTTCAGCATTTTTCTCTACATCAGACATCATCAAAGAAGGTGTTAGTCTAAACATTTTCATAAATCACAGCTGAACACACCCTAAAGCTTATTTTAATAGTTGAAAGAAAAGACTAATGGTCTTCATCTTTCATGATCCATTCAATATCTCCCCACAGTATATGTTCACTCTCAAACAATTACACTCAGTATACATATTGCATTATTATATCCGCATCTTAGTTATCCATCTCCCAAAGGTACTAGGGAAAAAACATGTTAAAAGCTTCAAACTCAACCACTAATGCAACTAAATAACTACAAAACACATTTCAGCATTTTTCTGAGGAAGGGCTGATCAACTGAGTCGATAAATTCATACCTGTTCTAAGCTGTAGGTAATTGACCATCATTTCCCGTGGCTGTAAATGTTTAGTGACCAAGAGACATCATCTACCTCTAATGCTTTTGGTCACTGAACTCTCAACAGTGAAGCAAGGGGAAAACCAAGAAGCACTAGACACGATCACAAATAACTCCAATGAGAAATCACCATAACAAGGACACAAATAAGAAATTACATTTTATTCAAATACTTTGTCTAAGGATAGGAATTCCTGATAAGGATTTCCTGATAAGGAAATTCCCTAACTCATTACTGTGTCACCTATTTCCTTAATAGAAACTATAAACAGCCCCACAAATAGAGGCAAGGACTAAAACCTTTCCTGAAATGGTGCTCCAAACCTGATCTGAATTATAATTTTGTATAAAATAACATAGTACATTTCCTTTCTATACAGCACAACTCTGCAGTGAGCAAAAATACATCCCAGTCCTCTATAGCTTTAATTTTATATCATCAAGTTTCATTAGCACAGTCTTACTGAGTGCACAAGGGTCATTAAAGGAAAACACTAAACAGTAGTGGTCTTAAACCCCTCCTTTCAGAAACTAATCATCTCCCTCGAGGTTGATATCATGACCTGTTGTACTATTGAGTAATGCTGGGGTTATTTAATCTATTTTACAGTGGGGGTTTTTAATTAACCTTAACTAATGATCAGTTGTATGACAGCACCAAATTCTCTAATAAAACTCATAAATTACTACATTTCCTTTTTTCTAGGAAATACCAAGACCAACAGCATGCATTAGACTATAACCATAGACCAAAACACACAAAATACCACAAGCTGGATAAGACCATAGCCAGCAAGAAGATTAGTGTAGCAAACAGGCTTCAGTTCTTGTACATCCCATTTTATGTCATTGAGCCCACATGTGCATGTGTAGCTATCTCAATCTTCAGATGCATTTAAAAGTCTTTCACACTATTTCATCCTCATATTTCCTTTCATAAAAACAAGGTACATCTCTTATCACACAAGATAAGTGAAGTTCTTAAAAAATTTCTGCCTTGAATTTGCTATTGGCTTCCTACCCATTCTGAGTATCCTTGTTCAGATCAAATACTTCAGGAACTGCTTATTTACCCAAAAAGCCTTTTTCTGCAAGCAGCAGATAGCAGTAGCCAGCTTCAAAACAAAGAATGCAGGTGGTTCTTTACACAATGTGTAAAGAATCTATCACCAAAAGCATACCATGGTGATTAAAAGTTCAATAGGATCAAGAGGAAACAGAACAAGTAAATATCAAAACCAAAATAAAACACATTAATATTGGCTAAATACACAGAAACTGCATCCAATTCAGAAGCACCCTGAGCAAAAGCTGCTGGAGAGTGGAAGAGTATCACACTTGTCCCATTTTACTCTTTTTGAGCATGTCTTTATGTCTACAGTTGGAGATAGAACAAGAAGTAAAGTGGAGCCTTTATCTAGCCCAATACAACCATTCCCAAACTGTAATCACTCAAACAAATACCAAGAAAATTTTGTTGATACACATTTTTGTTGGTTTGGAATTTGAAATGCTTGCCTGTAGACAGTGAATGGGCATATCCCCCCTCAGCTGTACACCCTTGGTAAAGTAATTTAATCGTATTTTAAACAATTATGGCAGGGGGGTTGGACCTAGATGATCTTTAAGGTCATTTTCAACTAAAACCATTCTACCATCCTCTTAATACCTCAAAGCATACATTCATCAAGGTATATACAAACATTTCCAACACCAACCCATCAACTAGTCTGATGGCTAAGCAATTAACCATGGACCTTGAACAGAATATTTAAAACATTTCCAATAGATGAAAACTGCTCTATTTCCAACTGTAACAAACTGTTCTGCTGCCCTCATTCATATATATACACAAATGCATGCTCCTTAAAAATTCATTTTTCTCAGAAACTTAAAAAAAATCCTTCTAAACAGTTTAACATATTCTACAATTAAGGATTATATCTAGCAGTGGAAACACACACTCATCAGCAGACAAAAAAAAGAAAATTCTTCACTAATCCATCCTTCCCATAAAGCTGGTGGAGTTTTGATAATTTATTTTGGTTATGAAACAAAGGAGAAGGATGACTTTGGTACTGACAACTATGAATGGGGCACTACGGAGCAGGGTGGGAAAATGTGTTAACATATGACCAAGAGACATATTATATCCTAGAGTAAAGGTCAAATCTGCATGAAAAACTTGTTCATAGAGAGATACACTAATCTTTAAGTGCCTAAAGTAAACTATCAAGAACTTTTCAGCAGTGTTTGCACTTGGTGTCAGCACTCTCTCAGCACCACATCCACTACAGGCTTGAATGAACTCAGCAATAAAGAACATATAGTGAAAAGTAGATTATATCTCAGCTGGGTTCTTCATAATTAAAAAAAGTTAGACTGCATGTTAAGCAGAATCTCTGAAAACATAAATTACTTTTAAAGGTTGAAGCATGCTTCAGTTATTTTAATCTATGAAACTCCATTGAAAAAAATTAGAAGCAACATGGACTTATAGGAAATCATATCTAGAAACCATGCAGCAATTTAATATCAAAATTAGCAAAGGCCAAGTACTTACAAAAGAGGAACATTTTGCAAAGATGTGACAAATTAATATAAGAATAACATGAGAACACATTTGAGATAGTTATCCAGTATATATACAGACATACCTGTATGCTCAAATAAAATTTAAAAACCATGAACAAAGAACAAAAGAACAATTAGAAACTGGCTAAGAAAAAAAATAATTTTAATAAATATTTTCATGGCCCTTTCTCTACAGAACATCACCACTATTGCTGAATCCTGAAACAAAGTGAGAACTTGCAAAAATATTTACTACTATCCAAAAAATTCAGAACATCCTGTCACCCAAAGAACATTATCGAACAGGCTTGGATTTACTGAAATTTAAACAAAGGCTTCTCTATGGAAGCTTTAACGCGGCATCTCTGTAACAAGCCCAACTACCTCACTAATCAATACAGAGGGTTTGATTTCAATAAGGGTGATAAAAGTTACTCTAACCCTGGCCAGCTACAAGCTCTCAACAGATGATGGTCATTAGGGCTCTATCGGGGTCCCACGTACTCGGGCTGTATAAATGTGTCCTATTAGTACAGGGCCTGTCTGCTTGGCAACTCCGGGCTCAAGACAAATGGCAGCTGCTGCCCTTCAAGGTCTGAAGTCAAGTCCTCTGGGAATCTGAAAGCCCAACTGGAAAAATCAAGGCCTGTTCATTAGAGACTGCTTCAGGGAAACTTGCAAGGCTGCCATTAGAACTTTATAAAAGAGCTAATTATTTTTATAAGACTTTTAAAACTATCAAGCACACCCAGTTATAATAAAAAGTATTTACTGCTGGCATTCCATTAAAAAAGACATTGCTTTTTGTCAAAAAAATCTGCTGGTGACAGTACACAACTGAAGTCTTTGTATTGAAAATTTTAATGAGTCTTTTAGGAGAAAGTTGTGTAAAAATTGACTAGATGAGAGAGCTTCTCAAGTGAAGGCATAACACCACACCCACTAATGTGAGAAAATATCCCAAACACACTCATATCAAACTAATGAACCACACATAAAGGAGGGCTGAGATTGTGCATGTGTGATTATCTACCCCTGAAAAATAGAAGGAATTCAAGAAACAAACACATGCAGTGTTGCAAAGGTGACCGAAAAGAACAAACAAAATCCTTGTTTCAAATCTGCACTGCTGAGGAACAGCCAAACATGCTGCAGTATGTGTGTATTAATAAATCAGTCAGAATGGCACAGGACCCACATGGTACCAAAAATTAAGGCTAGCAGAAAAATGAAAATTACCACTGTTTCAGTATTTTTCCTCTGTTTTATCAAACATCGAAACAATAATAATGATAACTCCTTTCATAAAATATACTCTGGGGAAAAGTTGGTACATGACCTTTTTTTTTTATTCACAACCACAAAATTCTTTACTATTTTAACTATGAAACCAAATCAAAGTTTCTGGTACTGAAATATTTTCCCAGTCGCACAGCATGACAACACCGTATTGAGTTCTAAGGTTATAACAGATCACTGGTACAGAGTATTTATTACAAATCTTTTAAAAGTGCTATATGAAATTCATTAGTGCTCCTTAATCAATTCTTGGACCAACACGCACATGAGCTTCCGACTGCCTAATTCAAAAAAGCAATTACAACCCTAGTCCTCATGTAAAAGGACGACAGAAAGAAGCTATGTGAAACCAGTTTAAAAGAATGAAAATGTAAAGAAAACAGATTAGGAATGATTTATATCAATGCCTAGTGCTGAAGTTAATTACAACTAACCCAATAAAATAGTGCCTTTATTATTGTACAGCAAGTAATAACCTTAGACGCAAAAACCAGAACTCTTTGCTGACTTTTGCATGCTCAATTCCACAGCACACTACATTAAGAATTAAAGAAGTAGTAAATAAGCCATACAGAAACAGCAGGTTTTTAACTAAAAGCAGAAGACTCCCCTGCTGTTTAACCATGTGGGCTATTCCATGTAAACAGAGCTTCCTATAAACTAGTATTATGTTGTTAGTGGTAAATGCCTAAAACTATAATGAGAGTTTAATTTCAATACTTAAAAGTTAGAGTTCAAGTCACAGTAAGCTTTTATAGATTCTGAGAATAAATTATACACATGTAGAGCTGGAGTTACATACTTAAGTACTAGATTCTTCAGTAAAAATACCACAGAAAAAACTGTCAGCTTGTCAGACAATGCCTTTTGTGCTATGAGATTACTCTCAAAGTGACAACTGTAACCTTCTCTACAAAGGACATAAATCTATCCTAAAAAAATACATTGTTATGAAAGATATACGATATAAAATATTACAGCACATACAATCTTTAAAAACTACACACAGCCAAAAACCTTGAGATAGGTTGCATTTGCCATAATTTACGGTAACACCAAATATTCTTAAAACAGCAATAAAAGAAAACTTTAACTTAATCCAAAATTCATACAAAATTATAAAAATATCACATATAAATGCAATTATAACAGTAAGAATTTTCACAACATAAAAGCTGCATATCTCTCTGATCAAAATGCATAAGCTTCATTTTTGTATCTAGTTTGAACAAAGTATGAAAAACTGGGGAAAAAACTGAATGAGTGGTTTTCAGGTCCCCAGTTTCTGATGGAGGAAGTAATTTCCCCAGGCAGCTTTTCCCTTTTTCTCTCCCACTAGCAGGCTGTTGCCATGACACCCCATGAAACAAAATTAGGGGTCAGGTTTGAGTTCATCTAGCAGCAAACCTTCTCCACTGCAGTTTCCTCTCCAGGTTCTTTAACCATTGGCTATTTTCAATGCCAAGATGAAAGACTACAAGTTTCAGAAAGAATATGAACAGGAATCTTAAAACTTAATTGAGAAATCCAAGTACCAAGCAGTTCTGTAAATAGGCAGCAATGGGAAGCACAAAACTCTTAAGTCAAAGGAGATGAGTCAGAAAAACAGACGTGAGGAAAAGCAACAACATAAGATGAACAAAAGGAAAAGATCCAAATAATTAAGTTGCAGTGCCAGCGTCATTTTCATGAACAAAGGCAAACAAATTGAGGAATAGCAGGAGCATAACGCAACTGACCCTTGATTTCAGTACTTTTTTGTTTAACTGTGATTGTAATTTGAGATTTTGTAGAGCCACTGAACAGGAAGGAAAATGCCTTTCAAGGTAGACTACAAATTACAAAAACGAGAAAATCACAGCAAACTCAGTGCTGTACAGCAGCACCAGTAATGCTGGACTAGTCCCACTGATAGCAGCATTCATCATCACCATGAAATAGCAGCAATCTTCCTGCTCAATGTCCTTAGCTTCAAATAAATAAATTTAACTAATAAAGAAACATGACACTGGTTTTGGAACCATAAGCCCCTTTACACACCGGGGGGGTTGGAAATAAAGATCTTTAAGGATCCTTCCAACCCAAACCTTCTATGATTCCATGATTCTGGTATCACCCTTTTCCCCAAATGTAGCTTGGCTTCTATTTAAGTCTCATAATGAATGTATGCACATGATGAACATGATTCTTGCTATCATTTTATCTTTGAGGGAATGAAAATTCAAGTATCTAAACCAATCCCACCTCTTCACTCATAACACAGGTTGTCCAAACTTGTCCCTTGATATTCCCTAAGACAATGCTATCCTAATGCAGATCTTTTCTTAAATGATTTAGAGAAAATGAGGCTAAATAATTTTTTTTTAAAAAGGCAGAAAAACTATCTCTCCCATTACTCTCCACTTGCATACTCTGTTCCCTTCCTCATCCTAGATCTATCGTCTTTCTTTACACTAAAATATAATATATATAAAACATGTTGCAACAAAGGTCTCTATTATCATCTGTCACCACAATAAACATGATAAATAATAATTTTTTGCTCCTTTCACTGCAAATCCTTACCTGCACTCACCAAGCAGATTTACCAAAAGAATAATATATCCATCTTGGTTTCAGGTAGAAATAGAAATAAATGTCTGAAGAACTATTCAAAGAGCACTAGAAAATCCAGCTGTTTCTTCTGAATCAAAATTGACTCTGAATAGGATCTAATACCTGATAGACCTCAATATCATGATTGCTGCATAATCTGAATTATGAGTTTTTATCACTTAAGTTACCACAAAATACTCATGGAAAAATTATTGCATTGCCAATGACCCTTAATCAGACAAATGTTTTCCCAGTTCCACAAATAGGCAAAAAGCAGAGATGCATATAAGTAAGAGTGCAAGTCTGACAACTGAACAGCACCACTCCACATAGTTTCTCTGAGCAGAACTTCCAGTAAATAGCACAGCTTCCCAAATCCTGAGTTTCCCAAGCAGTTCTGCTTGGAAACAGAGACACATTATTTGGTTTATTAACACAAACAAAAAAGTTCCCATATTTGTAATTTGCATTATATCAGCAAGAAACATTGCTGCTCACTGAACTTTCCATAATCTCCTACCCCTCCCCTGCACTAACCCTCTTTCCATAGTCTCAAATTAAACAGACTGGCTGTAAAACAGCAGGGTGTCAAATTAAAGCACACTTTATTTTCAGAGGTCTCCACACTTCGCGGCTGACTTCCTGTCAGGAAGAGTTCCATTTCAGTGCATAGCCCCACCAGCAGGGAGCTCACAGAATTAAGTGCCAGTTGATATTACTTTGTTTTGCATTTACCACCCCTGAGAATACTGTTCAAAGATCTAGTTATAAAGTCAGCATGGTATCATCCTTCTGACTAGACTGCCAAGCCACAGGGTGTGCTCTTGCTGCACAAAACTCACCTTAAATGGTGGTGTTTTTTTAAGTCCTAGTGCGCTGGTGAAGCAACAGGATGCCTTTTTTCTTCAGAAAAGTCTTGCTTCTGCAGCTAAATTATGTTCCCTCAGTTTTGAACATCTGCAGCACTGTACATTAATGGAAATTAAGCTGTCCTGTTCCCCTATCCCACTCCCAAGATTCACATTAGACAATCCACTCTCCTCCCTAGACATAAAAATGTATACATTAATCAATCAAACTCTCAGGAACACATCTTTAAGGGCTAATATTTCTAGCTGGAGAGGGTGTGTTTTCCATTTAACTCACACCAACACCATGTCCTGAATTTCTCAGTAAATGCAAATAATTTTTAACTTGTGAGAATTTTTCTTTATATGAGCTTATAATATATGGGAAGTCTATAGAATCACTAAAGATTGTACTTTAAAAAAAGAAAATCAGGGAGGAAAAATCCTCACTTTTGCCACAGAATTCTGTTTTAGTAAGAACAACTTCGGGAAGTTCATCTCTCTACACTCTAGTGCGGCAAACTATTTCAAAGAATAGTTTTGTGGTTTGTAACCCTATCTTTTATCCATTTCCCTACCAAAAGCCTGCAAGACATATTGAATCCTTCAACCAGAATTCCAAGAAACAATGCTTCTTATCACTCCAAACAAAAATGTCACAGCTTTACTACACCTGTACCTCTCTACACACTTTCTTAGTCTAATATATAGAACCCATCTTGACTTTCTTTCATACTTCAAAACCACAAAGCTCAAAATTCCTTCCCAGAAAGCAGATGCATAGCATAAACCAAAATACACTAGTTTTTGCTCATCTTAAAACCTCACATTGTACATTTCATCTCCAAACTGGAGAATGAGTAAACCCTTAAAATATCCTCCTAGACCAAGCATAATGGAAAGATATAGAGATATAGGGCAAACATATTTTTACCACTGAGACCACCACCTGTCAGGCTACAACTACCAAGTTCTTCTTGCATCACTAAGTAAAGAATAGGTCACTTATTATTCGTGCAGTATTGGCAAAAAATTCTCAATACATCCAATCTATTTTCATGCTTAAGGCAAAAACAAAAGTTAAAAACTTCTTTGATTTCTATTACTAAGCAAACTGTCAGTATACATCTATTCATTCACAGCATATTGTTTCTTGCACGAGTCTATCACAATAATGTTTTTAAAATTTAGCCACTGTTGGACACAGACATTTTAAATAACCTATCTATAAGCCATACTAAAAGCACAATATTCCTGAAGCCAGCAGTTACACCTAAGAGAAAAAACAGATCTGAAGTGCAGTAAAGTCTGAACCTTAGCAATTTTAAGAATAGGAGTTTGAAAGAAACTCCTACTTAAACATACTAGGGTGCTCTCCAAGCAATTCCATGGAACTCAACAGGCAATTAAACTCTCAAACAATTTAGAAAGCAACAGGAAATCAGAGTGGGGATGAAGTTCTTACAGACTGGCTTTGCATTATCATGGGGTTTCACACAGAAAATATTACAATAATCTAGTTCTGGAGAGACAAAACCTACATATTGCTTAAGTCAAAGAACAAAAAAATACATGCAGCTAATTTAAATGTAATTTCAACATTCTCCAGTTCAAAGGAAAGGTTTTCCCAGCTGTTTCCATTTATTTCAATCTTACCAGATTTGCACTTCAGACAGTTATCTACCAATCTGATCTTCAGTTTCAGACACTTCAAATGTATAAGACAGTTCAATGAAGCAAGTAGCAAATATCCATAGCACATGTAATCCATTTGTAATTATCCCAAGTACTCCACTCAGCGACAAATACCAAGCATGAAAGTTGTCAACAGACGTTTTCAGCACCCAAACTGAAATCCTCAGATTTCAGAGATGGAAGAAAACCTCACACTCAGGAAGGAAAGAAGTTACACTATGCATAAACCCCCAGATATATCAGTGTAAGGGAGAACCCAGGTGTTTTAGAGAACAGATTTGGAAACGTAACCTTCTGTTTTGTTAGAGGGAGACTTACTGACACGACAGAATCTGAAATCCAAGCACCAAAGGACCACATTTAAGGAGTCTGGATTCCACAGCCAGTGCCCACCCACACCTTCCAGGATTTTCATTCACATTCTCCCAAGTTAATCCTACTGACCACTAGCCAAACAGCTCACTGTGTGTATATCAAGTGTCTTGCAATGCAGGAGAATGCAGAAATCCTGCATCACAACAAATAAAAGGAAATGGCTATTGAGGACAAACAGATGAATCACAATGTTGCTTTTACAAATTGAGAGAGCCTAATTTGTTTCAAAACTGGACTCTTCTACACGACTGCTGAATGCCCTTAAGCTCCTGGACTATTAGCTACTTTGTGATGATTTGTTGAAACTTTTCAGACACATGATTTTACCTGGTGATAATAATTGTTACCCAAAACATTAATTGAACTTAAATCTCTTCTGCTCCAGGAGAATACTTTGATAGCATGGCCCCTGGATACTGTGAGATCTACCTTCTCCTCTCCCTGGCTTCCCATCTTCTGTAGATTAAAACATACGTTGCAGGGGAAAAAAATTTTTTGAGGAGAAAACAGTTTATAATGTAAAGTCTTTTCACTGAAAATATCAGAAATAACACTATACATAAAGCTCAACAGACATTTCCCAATTACTTTCCATCCAGCTGCATCCTAAAAAAGGTTAGGACGAATATCTTCCATGTTGTTTTCCAGTTACAAAGATCATGTAGTATTTGTTACTAAATTACACTAGAAACATCCCTACTGCTGTTTGCATAACAATCATTAACATGCTTGGCAATCCTATGTTTTCAAATGCTAGGATTTACAGTTTCATTAATGTGCCTGGATCCACTTGGTATGAAGCACATCCGAGCAGCTTAAGAATAAAGATAGTCCACAGTAGAGTAAGATGATCTTGGATATTCTCCCTTCCACAGCTACCTCATCTCTACAAAAAGCTAGGCTAGTAAATATTCTTCCAATCTTCAAATACTTCAAATGAGCACAAACAATAAAATTTTTCAAAAAATTTAAAATATTTTTAAAAAGAAGACAAAAGTGCATTATAAAGTTTCTGGCACAACATTTCATGGAAAGTTAGTAATATAAGGCACAAGGCAAACACCTATGGGCATGATTCATGCAAAATCTTCCCGTAAACTTCTTAATTTAGACACTGGTAAGTTCTTTTTTCAATTTTTGTGTGTTAAGATCTAAATCATTTTCGTTTGCCTGATAAAGCTATGTGTTTCTTATCATTTTATCATAAAAGCAATCTATCACTGAAGCTTTTTAACTCAAGTACAGCTGCATTAATCTTTGATACAGACTAAGATCCTATTGGCAGAAGTTCGCACTGTATAAAAAGAAAACCTTTCCACTCCTGGTATCTTCTAAATGGCTTTTAAAAGGAAACTAGAGCATGTATTACAGTTGATAAAAAAATCACCTGACAGCTTACAAAATCTACCCTTTATGCCAAAGCACACATATATATATATATTTGACCACATAGCTAAAGGATTAGCAAACTCTTTTAAAACTTATTTTCAGCTGTTATAACAAAGTGATTAGATGGAAGAAAATTATTGTGATTAAAACATGATCATCTAATATTTGAGGCACATAAAAAGTATTCCAACAGCATTTATTCTCTTCATATCTCAACCAGGATATTGCTAAAGAGATTCCATGAATCTGCTGAGTTCAGCTGCCATGGTATCACAGTGACATTGGTCTTTAGATAACCCATAGTCAATTCAATTAAAACTTCATAGCAATCACTGCAGTTATCCATCACATCAAATTGCACTTAAAAGTAAATTAGGAACCAGCGCAGATCAACAGCATCAGCATAATGTGTTCTCTAAACCAACAAACACTGAAAACCTGCCATCTTCTACATCCACTAAAATCTCCAAGCAATTCAAAGGCTTGCCACATTTTAGAACACACTGCAGAAATCCACTCCTGAGGTAATGAACTTGGATCACTGATGCAAAATTATTTTTCAGAGCAGAGGATACTCATAAAAGCCTGAAGATCCCACTGCATTCCACAAACACTTAAGCAATGGGGTGGAAGAGGAAGGAGGCTGTGGAAAAATTCTGCTGAAAAAATCCAACTTCTATTGCTCTTCCTTAGGGAAAATCATGGAATCATACTGTTTGTATGTACGGGTACATGGAACATGTTGGTATTGCTCAATTAACATTCCTTATCACAGTAAGAGAGATGAAACTACCAAGATGCTGCTCCTGCAAGGGATGCACGCTGACTTCTTTATGAGCACCAGAATCTACCAGCAAAGGGATTTGGTAGAATATGAAGTAGCATGCTAAAGAAATACCTGTGGCAAAAATGTCACCTCTTAACCAGTGACAAGTAAGTTAGACATGAAAAAAGAAAAAGAAAAATGAAAGCAAGCTGAAGACTTTGCCTATAAGAGCAGTAAGACCAACTTTTACAGTGTAATTTTTTTCTGTCTTAATACTACTAATCAGCCTCTGCCGTATTTTTTTAAATGCACATGCAAACCTCCAAAAACTGTCAGAGCTGCACATGACATGTTCAACCACGATTATATTTCACTGGGCATTATGAGGAAATGCTATCTCTGCACACGAAAAATATTTGGCATATTAGGGTTTATGCTTCCCTCTTCCATCTCCCCATGGAAGCAATACTTTATCAAGGTCCACTATACATCTAATAGTTATGGTTATGCAGTTATATTGCAGTATATCATTATTATTTTCAGAAGATAAAATATTTAGCAATTAAATGGACTGAAATGTTGGTATTGGTTTTACATACATTATCAGCTACCAAGAATGTGCCTTTAGTCCTTTTGAGAAAACACTGGATAGAGGAAAAAGGAACCAAGAATCAGAATACCTTGAACAAGCACATGGGGTGCATGTGTGGGCAGTGGTGGTTGAGGGATCATACAAGTTGTTGCAGTATTCATTTTCAGTTGTAACCTCTTAAATAGGTTGGGTGCCATTCCATCAATTTTAGGAAATAATCCAAGAGCTGAACAGTGTTGAATCAGACAGTGTAAGTTTATTTTGCAGTCTAGAACATTTAGATTCAGTAGAAAAATGCTCTTAAGTAGAAGAGGAAGCTGAGAAGAGCCACCTAATCAGTTCTCTAACACAAACTCCACTGATGATTCAGTCAATTGACTACAGAAAGTAGCATCTCTCAAGTGCCAGAAATTCTGTAAATCCAAAGGCATCAAGGAAAATTACAGAACCTATCTCGCCTATTTGGTACCTTTTTAACTTGGAGCTACAATAATCAGACAAATGCTTCATGCATGTGAGCAAGAGATAAATATTTTTAATCCCTTCATGAGAGAGGAGGGAAGACCACAGTCTACACTCATGTATTTCAAAAAAATATCTGACAAAGGAAAGGAAGCACAGTAGCATTTATGCTTTACGGACATGCACTCAATTCATCCATGCTGCTTTGAGTTTTAGGCACAGAGAGAGCGCCCTTCTGTATGAAAATGGTTTCTTCAGGGGTGACATCAGTTTCCCCGAAAGAAGTCTTGACTCACAACTGCGTGTGAGCACCTCCAACATCCTAATGTCACTCATTTAAGATGGGAGAACAGAAAGAGAACTTCTCTCTTTGGGCTGGTTTAATTACCCCGACAGGATGCCAGACCAGACGAGATGGTGCTTCCAGGTTCACTGTACTGTATGCATTTCTGATAAATGGGAAAAGAATAGATGACCTGGCAGAAGGCTCAGACAATAACATGTGATTTACAGGACATGAATGCAGCTACTATAAGATTTATCTGACAGCCCTCTCCGATAGTGGACTGTTGAGTATCCGATGGAATGATTTCTAGTCTGGAAAGTCTGCTACTGAGTAGCCATACACATTATTTATTTATTAGATGTTTTGGGTTGAAACCATTTTTAAATGATGCACTTCACAATGCTCAGCCATAAATTTAGTTTTAAACCCTAGAAGGGAGGTAGTGTTATTGGAATGTGTGTCAGACTGAATTAGGATGAGCAACACTACGCTTTTATAAAGTGGCCTTGAATGCAACGTCAATTCCTTCAAAAATGATATTAATGTCAAATAAGCAGGACCACTTTGCAGTAATATTAAATGAAGGATTCTTTATGTTTTGATAGATTTATAGAAATGTAAGTACACACACACAGACACGTCTCAAAATGTAGCGTGTCTATCAAAAAACACAACTGTTTTTGTCTTAGAAAAAGCCTTTTGTCTGTGTCTCAAACCACCTGTTTCTCTTTTTACCTTGTGTTAAACAGAAAGCAATATATCAACATGCAAACACAAAAACATTAAATAAGGGTCTTTTTCCATATGCCTAAATATATGAGTTTTAAATGAGAAAAGAAATTAACCAGGTGTCACAAATAGTTTCAGAGAATTGTACCTCTTGAATTTTTTAAAAAATTACTTCACCCATTAAAGAGCTGTATTTTCACAATTTTATGAAAAAATGGTAGGATATTATTCCATTTTCCACTTCTGTGGAAGAGAAATATAATTCGGCCACAGATCTAAATGAACATCAGAAAAATGTCAGGTGCTTCAGAAAAACAATCCAGGTATTTACATCATATCTACAATGTTTAAAATGAATTTTGAGAAGAGGTTATCATAAAAAGCACCAAAGATTAATCAGAGCAATCTTTCAATTTCATAAAACGATGGCTGACAAATTTGTGAAGTTTTAAATCAAATTTGCAGATACTTACTTCATAACTATGCCACATTATTTATGTGATTAAAAACTGGTTTTTGACCTGATCTTTTGATCTTTGGCACTGCATCCTCTCCATCTCCTCTTAAAAATTAATTAAAATTTTAGCAAAAGGATATAACTTCATTTGCCACCCTATCTTGCAGGGGAAAAAAAGAAAATAAAAAGAAGGGGGAAAAAAAGAAAAAAATCAATCAAGCTCAACCCCATCTCCTCCCAGTATCTGTAAAATGTCGGCTTGAAATTCAATTTCATATCTCTCAACCTTTCATGTAGCAAAAGACAGTTCACTTCTTAACAAAATAAATCACTTCTGTGATTGCCATGCTGACCTCTTTGAATTAGGAAAATTCAAAGTGAAAAATGTAATTATCACCCCAGAACAATCTGTATACATCTGGAGCTAATTTTAGATTCATTTCTCACATCATTTTTCATATTCTGCCAAAAATTACAGCTGCTATGTAACTTTAAAAAGACTTTGAGGTCTTTGTGACTTTATTGGTTTATTTCTACTACTCCACAAAGAACCACCTCAGCCTGTGCAACTTGCACTGCTAAGCAATCACAGTAGCTTCAATTTGATTAGATTAGCATTAAGTGGCATTGTGACACATATGACAAATAGGTGCATTAGAGCACGTCATTTATTCCTTATCCTTTCCACTTCCCAAAACCAAACAAGTGACGTACAGTACAGAGCACAACATGATTTTAAGAAAGATTAGATTACCTTACCCAAAAAAGGGGAAAGGTCAAGCACTAATTATTGATACAAGCAGCCTGGATACCAAAAACTAATTTTTCTAAATGGCAATACCAGTTGTAAGACACATATTTAATACTTGGATTAGTTTTTACTTTAACATATTCCTGAATGAACAGTAAAATTTGTTATATCGATTTCTCAGTAGCAAAGATTCTTTTATAATTTAAGTCAGCTGCAAGTTCATATTCTAGAACTTGTGAACAATGTTCACTTCCAGTACTGCCGTATGTAAAATAATGTCTAAATTCCAAAAGTTCCATAAGGAATATTAAATTCCTTTCAGGGTAAAACGATAGCATATTTCCTGAGGAAGATGCAAAACTAGATGAGCAAAGTTCTGGTTACATTCATTAATAATAACCTCACTGGAAAACATAACTACTCTTCACTAGTTCATTGTAAAATCTATTAGGTGTAATCTCCAGAAGTAATTGTTCTTATTGCACTTTATTGACAACGTAGACTATCGATTTTTCACACCTTCTATGATTCTTTCATTTGTATTCATGAAATGTCTATCAGCACACTCTAAATAAATTTGGCAATATAGGCACTAAAACGAATAAATCGATGTGAAGAAACATTAATTTTGCATTATCCTTATTCGTCAGGCAAGCAAACCATAGGGGTTGTAAATGAAGGTCAAAGGTTCTGAAATGGGTCAGAACCCTTGACCTCTAGACCAATACCATTCCCATTAAAAAAGGCTATTTTAAAGTTTTAAGTAGGGGAATTTACTACCAGAAAGGTATAATTTTAAGGCACCAAAAGAAAGGCTCAATAAGAACAGTCTTCCAATTAATTACCAAAAAAAAAAAAAAAAAAAAAGGCAAGAAACCCCCCAAAAATCCAATTAATAAAGCATACATAATTTTAAGAAAGTTCCTTAGGCTCTGTCTCTTTTTTGAACCACAGAAACAGGCAGTTCTCAAGTTCTTACATATCTAAAATCACTTTGCCTTTAAGAATGTGGAATGTCCCAAGCTGATGACAACCAGGGTTGGTTTCTTAAATTTTTCTCAAATCCTTAGTACTTGTCAAATCAATTAGGAATGACAGGGTTTTAAAAGTATTTATCACTCATTTCATAACCTCTACACAAAAGGAAAAATTCTATTTATCCCAGAGGATTCAGCATGTCAAGATGCAGGAATCAATCAGTTTCTTTAACTTTAATATTATATTGATCCTATCTTATCTTACAAAAATGACAGCACAGAATTTCGTAGGCACACCATCTTCAAGGTTATGTAAATGATCAATAGCAAGGAAACAAAAACCCACTTGAGTAGACACAATTACGATTTTTTTTAATCAAAAGGTCTTGTACATTATCTTTTAACCTATTACACATGAAACTAAATTAAAAGCAAAATTTAGAGTAAAATTTTATCTGTAATTTCCATTGTGTTCAGACAGATCAATTTCAGACATTTCTTAAACCTCACCTGAGAGCAAAGGAGCATCACCAGCTCCACAACTGAACTGCTTGATTTCATGCACACAAGACCTACAAAAGGAAAAAAAAAGGATACATAAATGCATGCTCTTATGGCACCAGCTATTAACACAAACTGTTTTGAAGTGCAATAGATTTGAGGCATTTTGACAAACAAAAGAAAACTGAAATTTTTATGCCACTTCCAGTTCAATTTTGTTCTCTATCTGCACAAAATACAAGTACGTATGTGAGAAGGAAATCATAAATTCCATGCCTTCCATCTAAAAGAAGCAGCTAATAGTAATTCTTACCCCCATTACTCAGTTTCATAAATGTTTGTATGTCAAAACGATCAGAAGTGTGGTTAACATATGTTATATTAATCCACTGTATCTACATTTTGCTATTTCTCGAAGGATTGGGTCATTATATATGCAGAGAAGGGAAATGGCTTTATGACCTCTGCTTTCTCCATGACGCGTTCTCCTTTCAGCCCCCAGCTATCAATCAAGTTTCCATTTTGTTTCATGGCAGCAGACATCCCAAACACTCTTATTAGTACTTTGACCCTTAACCCCACACTAAACCTAAGCAGAAGTGCAAGCAGTAACCTATTATATATTTTCAGTTTTTTACAAACTAATTTGAGTATTATTATGTGTATTCGCATTTTGGTTGGGGTTTGTCTATAACTGGGGTTTAGAACCAAAAATTGGTTTCATGTGTTCATTTTTGTCCAGACAGTTCATACACTCCCAGTGATTATCCTGCTTTTTCTTTGCTCATCCAATCTATGCAATACTCATCTATCCATCTATATAACTATACTACAGTCAAAACACTTTGAACCAGAGTCTCTTTTATCTTCACAAATAAAGCTTTGAGAAAAACTGCTTTTCTGGTTTTTCTTATGAAATGAATGAAATAAATTTGTTCACAAGGCAGCTTCCATTAAAATGTTTCTCAGCTAAAATGATGCCCAAATGCATAAACAAAAGTAGAATCTAATCTTTTTGAGTCTCAAAGAAAGCAATTCATACATTTTTTCCTTCCATTTCTTCTTACTTCAAAAGGTAAGCAAGCTAAACTCCTAAATTAAGCAACTTTAATTTGTGAAATTTAATGAAGTCTCAATTTTGATATCAGCAGTCCTCAGTGAAACACTTAGCAGCATTTGACACTCTAACTGTGTTTCTGACAATGCTCATATTCAGCTCTTCAAACAGGATGACTGTCCTAATCCAAGAAACAAGTAGTTTCAAAAATATTCTTAAAAGAACTTTAATTCCCTAAGAAGAAACTAGATTTGTTAGTGCAAACAGTTCAAGTTAAGCAACCAAGGAATTCTATCATGAGTGCACTTATCACGGGAAGCTGCAGCAAGCTCATCTTGTCACATCTTCAACAGGACAAAATCTGAAAATGTCACTCTGAAAAGCAGTGGACAAAGCAATATGACACAGTCAAATTTTGAGAAAATTGAAAAACTGGTGTTGCACTGCTAAATTCAGTCTTCCAATAAACACAATTTTTTTAACTGAGGACATTAATGGCTGCATTGCAGAACTGAGCATCATTTTTAAGCAGAGAGAAACCCACCAGTAGAAAGAAAACATCATCATATCAATCTCGACCATTTCATGCCCATCTTCCACCAGGAAGAGCTATGATCACTGCTGTGCACAGGAATCCCCATCTTCTCAGATGTGCCAGAGAATCCTCCTCCATACTGACAAGGATTCCTCTTACCTGCATGACTCCCTTCCAATAAGAAACCAAAAAGCCAGGAGCAGACTCGTGTGTGAGAGAGGCAGCAGAACACACTCCACTGACATAGTTCCCAAGAACACTTCAGTTCCAACATCCTCGTAAAAGTGACAGGTCTTGTACCCAACTCGCTACACTATACACTTTACTGTGTATCAAAGAGTTGACCCTGACACCAAAATTTCTCTTAAAGCTTACAAAACACATTTTTTGTGTACAACAGCTTCTATGGGACAAATGGCCAGGAGAGTCGGAAAACAAAGGAAGATGGACACAAAGAGGTAGCAGAGATGGCAAAGATGAGGAGTCAGTGACAATGACCTCAGAAGGTTAAAGACAGAAGAAACAAGAGGCAGTGAAATCCAGTGGACAGCACTGTTTGGGAAGGCAAGAAGAAAGTTCCTAAATCATGAAATTTTTAGTCTCCAAGGCAACAAAGAACACAAAACCCCCCTTTTTTAAATGGAAACTTACTTGTACCTTCTATCAGCAACTCCTGCCCATGGCTGCCCAAAAGAGTCCGAGAAAGAAAGGGAGCAAAATCCACAAAAATCTCTCTCAGCAGTGGGGCAGCTTTTTCCAAAGCATGCTCAAGCCTGTCTGTAATACTAGTAAAGAGATACTTGTGATTAGCAATAAAAGAAGGAAGTTACTGGAATTTTGTAAAAAGAAATACAGATTTTGACAATGTTTAAGTGATATACATGTATAAGAAGGAATTAATCCAACACTCAGTATTTACCCAAACATTCATTAGTTATTGAAAATCAGCAAAAGGACATTCTTAAGTTATGTGGTATCAGAATACCAATTGCAATATCAATAACATGAGCTGCAACACAGCTGTTCAGATCAATTGGAGAAGTTACCTCATATTGGAGGCAGAATCCTCAGGCACTGAAGAAACTGCAGGAACAGATGGCAATTTTGAATTAGATGATCCTCTTCCTACAAGAGAAAGTAATAATAAACAAATTATATAAGAAAACATTCCAAGGATTAGAAAAGCAGACCAGAAACTAAAGCTTTGAGTTCTCAGAAACCATGGTTTTTACATGTTGTGTGAGGACTAGGTGAACTCTGTTCACCACTTTGTACCTCAAATATTTTTTTCCATAGGAGTCCTATTTACTGGCATTCATATTTACCAGGTATGCCATGGCAAGTTTTTTAAATGTTGCTTTAGCATGTACAGAAATTAATTCAAGGAAGCATTGTAGTTTGTTTTGTGAAGGAAGTCAAATTAGGCTGCAGTGATTCCTTCTGGTTTTATAAGCCAGGATCCTCCCTGAACAATTTTAGTAACACTTACAACCCTAGAAATGAATACAAACAATGTCTTACACCTTTACTATGTCTATAATATGCTAATATATATAATAATACTAATATATAATAATATACAGCCAAATGGTAATGTTTTAAAACCACCTATTTTGGTTAGTGGAAATGTTCACCTAATTTCAAGTAACTTGCACAGAAAACCCTTAGTATTTTTGTCTGAAATTGAAATATATATTTGAGTCAGAATCATGCAGAAAACAATGAGTGGGTATTTTCAACAGCCAAGTTTAAATTTTTGCAAAACTGAGACTCTGACAGAGGCAGCTATGATAAAATTTTCCATTGCACTGCCGGTGTCATTAGCATGATGGCAGTGGTATAACCTCATTTATGAGTTATTAACTTTGCCACATCAATTATTCAAAGGCTGATAGGGAAGACTGGGTCATTTATGTATCCTACACTTACAGAAAAAAAGCAGTTGTGTTATGTCAAATTGACACTACATGGCTCTCATCAGCACAGGAGGAATCTGTAAATATTAAATTCTGCTGCTCAGTATATAGAGAAATACAACCTCCCCATACTGCAGTATGGATTGGTATTAGCAATGATGAACAGGGGGCAAGCAAGACAGCCAGAGACTTCACAGATATTTTCTGCCAGGATAGGAATGGTGACTCACAAATCTTACACTGCATTCCAAGCTATAGAGAGGAATGAATCTTAGCAGACAGGTTTCTGTGCATTTCCCAGGAGCATGACTGCTCCCAGTCCATCTGCAATCCTATCTCTTTCCACCCCGAGACCCTGTCCTATTCTCTTTTCTCTCACCTTGCCAGTTACAGACTTTTATGCTGCTGGAAAGGAGTGGAGGAAAAAAAAAAGGAAAAGAAGCCTGAAAAAAGAGAGTTCAATCATTTTAGTTCTCACACCTATCTTAGCAAAGGAGTTACCCTTCTTAGAACTGTAACTATAGAAAAATTCCTGATGGTCCCACCTACAATGGAGTTTGTTACTTCAGTTCAATGCAACCTGTCTGGAAATTAGCTGCTGAGATCTTGAAACTATCTACCAAAATGTCAACTGAAACTTTTCAAAGATTTTCAACTTGAATCAAGTGAAACAGATTTAGAAAGAGATGGCTAACATAGATCCCTGAGATAGTGAATTTATTTCTCCCATCAAATTTCAAACTTCTGCTCCAAAACTCTGGAAACACAGAGCTTCCTACAAAAAACATCAAGGATTCTGGTGGGTGAGGGTTTTTTGTTTTTCTATCCAGAGAAGGTAGTTTTCTCCAGTCTTGTTTAAAGGCAGCACAGGAACTAATAAAATAAATTAGAATATCACAACCGTGAGAAGTTTTGCTCTCATTTCTTTCGCTTTCTTCAGAGATAGGAGATATCTTTGTGAATGTGATTCATTTTTGTTCTTCATAAATTCAACCTGAAGCTCTTATGCTGACTGCTGTATAGGTATGATAGAATCAGAATGAAAGTGAGTGGGCCATACAGAATGAAGGATAAGAAAGTGGTGAACAAAGTGTTAGCTGAAAGCAAAATGAAATGTGAATCTTCTGGGCACTGTATCCTAAATAATTTCTCTAATAAAGACTAACCAAATATATATTCCTGAAAGTCTCAAGGTGATGGCAAGATTTTGTAAATGTTCTCAGTATTTTCGTGGATGCAATTCCATTTTTTTAACAGCTAGTTTTCCACAGTCAAACGACCAAAAAGTATTTTGGCTACTCCCAACAGAAAAGCTGTCAAATGATGTGCTGAAAATTAGAACACAGCCTCCTGCACAGAAAAACAAAGCCTACATAAGGCAACAAAGCCACATGATTCAATGGTTTGTCAGATAATTTTGTAGCTGCCAAGTTTCTTTCCCTTTTAATTAAGACTTCAAAACTATGTCATTTGTCATGAGAATTTTTCTATTTAAATAATTTGACTAGAATACCCAGCTTTCTCCCCAACATCCCTATTCTCATTTAACAAGTCCCTGTAACTTGAAAATACTCCAAAGTCCACGTGTCCAAAAGGTGATTTATAGGCACACACTACCCATAAATGGAAATCAGCACACTGATCTGGGTAGTCCAACACAGTACCAAACTGAAATGGTACACAAAGCCTTCTAAATAAGAAAGTCCTCAACACACAGGTTGTGGAAGCAGTATGTCTTGATACAGAAATGCTCACATGTGTTCTACCACATCTAAAATCTGACACCAGTAATCCACTACTCACTGGGTGTGGTTATATAGTCAATACTATATACAACCAAAATCCTACCCTATTAAAGCAAAGATTATCAGGAGAAAATAAGACTTAACAGTGAAGCATAACAGCATGATTTTTTAAATTAAACAAGACAAAAATAATTCTGCAGAGTATTTGGGCCGGCAGCAAAACAACTGAAGGAAAAAAATTAGGGAAAAAATAAAATCAAAGGAAACATCTGCAAGGATAATGAGAGGGCTTAACAGCCATCACGAGGCTAGTAAAGAAACGTACTCTCAGCCTAGGGTAACTTGGCTTTATTGTTGTTTGTTTTATTTTGTTGGGATGGGTTGGGGCTTTTTTAGTTTTCCATTTTGTCAACAAAACTGGTAAAAATACTTTGAGTGAGAGGTAAAGGAAATCACTGACAGCACAGGACAAGATTATTTTTTCTTTAAGATATATAAAAAACCTGCACAAAACAGATTAGGTATAAATGTAAAACACTGTGAAATTTTAAGTAAATATCAACTTTTTAAAATACACATAACAGAAAAAGCACTGATAATTTGAATTTAACAAAGCATAAGGAAGGCATCTATATAAACTGATATTCTTTTTGAAGATTACATAAGGATATTTATGGTCTGAATTTCTTCATGCTTATCAACACCTAAAACCACATTCCAAACTCAGATATTTTTTCACTAAAAAGGGGTGAATCTCAGATTTATCCCAGCAGAGAATTTCAGGGTTCTTTCAATAGGATTAGGCACAGTGATTTTTGCATGCAGGTTTTGTTTTGTGAAGGTACATTTTTTACTTTATTTAACTCAGGGGTAGCTTTTTATTACACTTTTTTTCTGCTTTTAGTAAAAAAATGAAAATACTTCAGTTGCATATTTTCATCCACAACACACATGTGGGTAAGTTCAGTAGCTACTTCAAACATGTGGAACTAAACTGACTTATCTCTTCCTTATCCTTTCACTGATAAACTGGCTCCTTCAAACTGACAGTTTTACAGACATTTGCAAGAACATAAAAGAAAATGCAAATAGATCATCTGTCTAGCACCCTTACAGTGAAACCTTATTGTTTATTCAAGGTCCCCAAGGGTCTAAACAAACAGTGTCTCAAGCAATAAAATATTGTTAAAAAACTCTCTGTGCAAGATCCTCCTTTTGCACATACACTTACAAAGTGCACTTGGCAATGCACAAGCAGTACATGATAATTTACTTTGTGAGGAGATGGAGATGAAGTATAAAAAACCCCAGAGCTGAATTAAATAACCATATCTCTTATTTTTGTACAACAGACCTTCCCTACATAAATGCACCAGTGCCCTTGGTGGAGGAGGTATCTAGTAAAATAATGAGCTCATTCTGGGGCTGGAAGTGCACAATGCAAGACTACAATGAAAGGTTTTACAAGCTAATATAAGGGATCTGTTACATAAACACATCTGTAGGCTAAACCAAAACAGATTTTTATCAAACAACGGTGAAAACTTCTCTTAAGAGAAGCGGCTTTAAAACAGTTTTTATACTAACACAGTATCAAGCCATTTCCTTGGCATATCATCAGGATCTGAGGTTTTTTAAAGTGTCATTCTGCTTTGGTAACTAGCTTTCAACTACTGTCACTGTTAAGTTGGAATTCTCTTTGAAATAATTACTATAATCCAGTGAATTGCTTGAACAACCTCTGCACTGATGGTAACTCACTTCATGATCATTTTTCTTACTTTAGCTTGTCTCCTGTTAATTTATTTTATTGCATGACTTCAAGTTCATTTTCACCTATGTACAAAAATCAATGAATACCATTTATCTTTGCAAAACAAGCCAACTGCCGCAGAAAATTTACATTTTCCTATGTATTGGACTAGAATTTAGGAGTCACAACTCTGTTTTTACCCACTGTTACTGCTTATCCTGGTGTTTCTTCCAAGCATTCACTTCCTTTGTCACTTCACCCTTTGACATGGCCTTGTTTACAACTTCACAATTTGGGAACAGCTTGTCCAGAGAAGAAAATATCCTGTAACTAACTGTGTGTGGCTCAGAGGCAAAACAAGTGAAACTCAAAGAACTTCAAGTAGAAAGGGGAGGAGGCAGGCAACAGAAAGTGAGTGGAACTTCCCAGCGTTTTTCTACATTCAGAATGTCAGTAAGGACAAGAGACAATTCATTCCTCCTTGCCTCAGAATTTTTTCTTCCCCTCTTCATAAAAATCATATTTGAGCAACCATTTGGAAACCAAATAGTGAAAGCCTCAAGACTGAATTAAGGGCATTAATAAAACACATGTGAAATCCTTCAAGAACATAAACAGAGAAACTCAGAGCATCAAAGAAAACAGTGGGAGTGCAAACTGCAAAACATTTTAAAAAATTCTCACCACTTCAGAACATAGTGACTGTTATGGAAACATTTAAAAGGAAAATTGACCAAAAAAACATACAGGCTTCCTGCTGGCATGTTCACAATAGCTCAGGCAGCTCTACCAAGTCCTGCCTGTCCAAATGTTAGTCTTGTCTTAGCAGTAGCCCTTCCTGAGCACAGCATGTGTAAAACCTCTGCGTCACTTCACACATTCAGCCTGTGAGACAACCCAAGGAAGGAACAACTCCAGTGAATTCACCCTTCTTTACATTACTGCTAGCAGAAATGCTCTTTTGTTCAATACCACCCTTGGTAGTAGGCATTGAATGATTAGCTCAAGATGGGCCTCCAGGTTTATCTTCTCCACTCATTTCCAAGATTCCAGTAAACCAAAAACCCAAATACCAGTCATCAGCAACAGACTGATGGGAAACTTCAGATCACAAGGGGCACATTTGTGCTCAGGAAAAGCTTTCTGTGCTATGAAATATTCTGCAGATTGAATGAGTAAAGGTGAAGAAACTTATGCAAAACGCCGGAGTGTCTGAGGCCCAAACATCTTTTCCTCTCTTTTGAAGTATCAGAGGAACAGAGTGAGCTTAGATGGTTCTTTCCAATCCATCAACACTCTGTATTTGGTAGGCCAAGATTTGTCACAATCTGTGTGATATGGGAGCACCTAAGCATCAAATATCTGAGATGCTCACAACCCGTGTGCTACAGTCAAGATGCAAACTCCAGGAAAAATTTTTGGGAAGGAGCCTGATGAATTCTGAGTACACACAAATGGCAGCGGAGGCATCTGGAACCACACAGAGTGATATTTCAACAGAAATCCTCCCTTGACCAAGCAATTCTGACATCACATCTACGGGTGGAAGATGATCACATACTATGTAACACTTATTCCCAAATTGAGTCTTTCTACAAATTACTATTAGAACACTATCACCTAGTATTTAATCCTATTTCAATGTCTGCATACCACTTTCACCCCTGTTTTACACTAAATCTGCTCAAGTCTTCATCATGAAGCAATATGTGTTCATATATTTTACATGCTATATATTATATACATTAAAATAAATAATCTATATAATTTAAATACATATTATTATTACATTTAGTATATAATTATATGTTATCAATTTTTTATATTTATCAAACAAATGTATATAAAACTCATTTAAAAAAAAAATGAGATGTGGTTTTTAATATAGGAATAATGTTTAACAGCTTTCATATCAAACATGAAGTAGCTCCAAATTTATATTCACTACATAAGCCCCAACCTAATCTCAGACTTTTTTTAAAAAAAGGTTTGATTTATTTCTTAATTGCAAAAGTTAACAGACTTATAATGAGTGGTAGCTGGAAAAAATGAGAACAATGTAGATTCTCTGCTGCATGAAACTAAAAATAAGTGAAAGAATATGTGATTTGTATGCAGAGGAAAATTGTACTAATTATATTTTTGTTTTATAGGGAGCTTGCTTATTACTACTTCCATCTTCTAATAAAAAACAAATTAAGGCCTTATAGAGAATTTGATTTCAAACTGAAATGTGTACAATTTACATGAGCAACATTAAATGTAAACCACTCCAACTCCGCAAGATTTTTGTTTCCATGCCATTATTTTACAAAGGAAAAAAGGAACTGTCTCATGTTTTAATCTGCTTAAGGCATGATTTCATTTATCCCTTTACTTTTTCTTTTCATTAATTATATTGCCAATCAAAACATGTCTATTTTTAATCCTGATTAGTTTCTTTTATGTATATCAATTCAGATTACATGTCCAATTTTTGCCAAAACTCCCAGACATGATGGAAGTCACACAGTTACAAACTGCATTAGTATTGTTTATTGTCTGGATTTCTCATACATTCTACAGGCACAGGAGCACTTACTTTTTTCCTCTATACGTTCCTAAAAGATGACTAAATCTGAAAATCAATGTTCATCTGTTTTGTTTTTATTAAAAGCAAGTGAATATCTACTTCAGAAATAGTATTAATTAAGCCTGCAATGAAGCTGGGTTAATCAGACTTTAACAAATTAGGAATTATTTTAAACAATTTCAATGTAGGTGACATTTCAGTATTTTTAAAACAGATTAGCTGCTCAGAGCCAATCTTCCCCAGAGAATTGTGATGTTTCAAAACACAACTAATTCCACTACTTCAAATATTACTCCTACGCTAATATAATGCTACCTCCTGCAGTTTTGGTGGCAATGGATTGTCCCTTTCACAAAGAGTAAGAACCTACTATATTTCAACAGCTCTTCTTTTCCTTTAAAATGACGGGAACAATGCCTTTTTGATTCTCCCAAGAAATGGAATGGGCAGTTGAAGATGGGAACAAATACCTTCCAGACACACAAGCAGAGAGGACATGTAACAGACCACATTTTTTTCCCCAATTCTTGCAGTTTGCATGTACGTTCACAAAACCAGGAAGCAAGAAACTCAAACATTGAAAAAAAACACCAATAATCAGGCACAGCTTGAGATTTCCTTGATTAAGATCCAAATCACTTCTAAGTCTTGAAGTCAAACTTCATGGGCACAAAGATCCTACACAGCCTTGTGATTCAGACATGGCTAAGTGGAAAAGCATGGCTTTGACATATCATTTAAGGTTAAACATCATTTATCTCACACAGAACAACCGGAGAGACCAAGGGTTCAAAGGAACACTTGCTTATAAACAACCTACTCCATTTTGTCCCCACTGAAAAAACTGTCCAAAGCAATTGGTCTAGCATCAACACTGAATTTGACCTCAGGCTAAACCTATTGGAAACACTTGCCTATAATTTCCAGTTCTACTTAGCACTAACACATATACTTGGTCAAACACCCCAGAATTCATAAATAAGCTTATACTTTACATTATTAAGTTGTAATAAAAAATAGTCTTTAGAACACACTATCTTTATACTACACATAAGTTAATACAGTATGACTGATCTATCAAAACAGTAAGAAATCTTGAAATTAAGACAAATATTGCTCAAACAGTTGCATTTGTTGCAACATTAGGTGAATGGGGATGGAAATAGAAGCAACAGAAAAAGTGTTTGTATTAAGATTGCTTAATTTAACCCTTACTTACCAGGAGATTCTCCTGACAAATCTGGGGCTTGGGCTGAATCTAAAGAAGAAACCACACTGACAGCATTTGTAGGAGCACCAATAGCAGCTGTAGAAGAGGAAATACTTGATTTCTTCGTTGGTACAACAACACTCCTAGGTGAAGATAAAAAGTTAGTAAATTATACTGCATGTGAAGGCTCACGCTACTCTGATCCTTTTTTATGCATCTAGCACTTTCACTACCATGTCCTGCAAAAGTTCCTTTGCTTCCCTACTTTATTTTTCAATCATCTTTTTTAGGCAACCTTAACCTGAGGACACTTCACTTGTTGATGGTACACTTTTTTATGCTACACTTTAATATCTCATCCACTTTCACAGAACCCCTGACTAAAAGCACTAAGTTAGAAGATCACCAGGATAAGGGTTCAGCAACAAGGCTTTTCTTTGCACTCAGTTTGCCCAAGATTTGGCTTTAAACTTCAGGCAACTGTTTACAAAAGATGCGGCAGTATTCAACTTCAAGGTGAATTATCAACACTGAAGGATGCATTGACATCCTTCAGTCTTTTACTCCAGGTATTCTAATGCAGAACAGAAGACTGACTGAAGAAGGTCATACCATAGCTAAAAACATCCTAACACATCTGCAGGCACATATAAATGCTCACACGGATCAAAAATACAGCGAAGGCATGAATTTAAGTATATCTTGCCAATCAAGTTTTATTTATATAACAAATCAAAACATTCCTTGGAGTTGAGAGAGAACCTCCATATTTTATACAAGCTAAATGTCAGGCCTTATAGTCAGCATTAAAGACTGCATCAGAGGAAAAGATACAAAGTGACAAGTTAGGCACGGAAATTTATCTGACACTTATCTGACACGTTACAAAGACATGTATTTATGCTATACCAATTTCAATTAAACTGTAGTACTTCATTCCAAATACCTAAAAGGCCTTGTTAAGCATACGTTAAAGGCATTTTTAATTGCAAGTTAGCTCCATAAACATGCAAAACCCCAGCTAATGAGGTAAAGAGTACAGCTGATATATAATGTACTCCCACTGCAGCGCTTACTTTTAATTACCTGGTGTTAACCATAAGCTGAAGATCTTCAACATTCAATTTATTTAATCACATCTTTTGTTGACAGTAATACAACTACACACTGAAAGTATTCCCTTAATAGCTTTAAAATATTCATTTTCTAAATAAAGTAACTCAGAAACTTGACCTAAATTCAGGTATGAGAACAACCAAAGAAGTTCTTTCAAATATTTCTAAAACAGTTCTTGCTGGAATGGGGAAAGGAGGACTGTATTTGAGTTCCTTCTTCAGTCACAGGATGTCAAAGGATGTCACAGAAGCTAGCCCATGTTACAGATTAAATCAGCCCTCCTCAATGGCCAGAGTAGGCAGGCACCATACTTGGAGGCAGTATATGTCATATCATTATAGGGGTGACTGCTAATGTTAACTAGTCACTAAAAAAATAGAAGCAACAACACCTGAGCCCCAAGTCAAGATATTGTGCCTAAACCATGAATTTTGCTCGTATGTTCATGTCTGTTTCCCTGAAACATGAACAATGGGCTAAGAAATAGGTCCTATATTTAGAGTGCTTTTAAAATTATTGTCACATTATCAATTAATTTTGCACCATGCACGTATAATAAGGGGGTCTCTCACTCAAGATTCTGTGATGACATTCACAGCCTGGAAATTGCTCCTACTATTCTATAGCACACATCCAAACCCCTGGAAGGGGTTAGGAAATGAATACAAGTTTACAGAGTACAAATACACCCACATACAGTAAACTTTGGGACATTTTTCCAATCTTCAGCACTGAAGCCCAGGTACATTCCTTTAGTGATTTTAAGTCCTTTCACTCTACACATATCCAATGCAAGAAATACTAATCAATAATATTAAACCTAAAAATGTATAACTTCTAATTATAAATACGTGTCTATTCAGGTGGACCCCATAAGACCTTGGTGCATGATCTGGAAAAATTTCTTTGCACACCAAGTTACAGAAATAATCATCCATTTGCTGTTAACTAATACAGACACAATTATATTGGATATAATACATTGGATTTAGGAGAATATTTAATGACAAATTTTGGTGCACATATAGATGGAAGTTGTGCACACATAGGTTGAGTCTGTTCAAAAACATAAAATTCATGTAAATAATTTTAAATTGGAAAACATCAAATTACCTTGAGGGTAAAAGCAAATCCTTTAGAGAAGTTTTCTGTTTCCAGGGCTAATAGTCAATCAGAATTCTCTCAAAAACATCAAATCAGAATGGGTATGTCCTCTGAATGCCTATGAATGTTCTGGTTTTACTCTCTGACTCTACTAAGAGCCCCAGGAACTACAGGTGGTTCCTGGGTGGTATTTAAGTCATAAAGAACACACCAGAGCCACACTGTAAAAAATAAAATACATACGTGACAGAATTTTGACCAAATTCAATATTAGAAAATACCTATTACAGATGAAAATCAAGAAATTATCATGCTGGAAGCATCAAGAAGGGGTTTTAGAAGAGCTTCAGCACTACTAAAGCAGCTCCTCACAGGGCAAGTGACAGTTCTGGAACTGCACAGGAGCAAAGACACCTGGCATGGAGCAAGGATGGCCATGTGCAGACAGAGCTGTTACCTTAGCAGTGTTCATCTGCAGCCAGCAATGAGGGAGGCAAAAGAAATCCCAGCTCCAACAGCCGTCTGGCACAACACTACAGATTATCATCCCTTCCTGTAAACCCCCACTGACCTTTGGTGTGCCAAAGTGGAGCTGCACTCAGGGAGTAGTTTCAGCAAGTTGTCACAGTCTCTACAGCTACCCAAGGAGAGGTGCATTCAAGTAAAGGAATTAAGACTTTTTTGAGGTTTTTCCCCCTGGACTGCAATAGAGAGCAGTAAATGACCAGAACAGTCCCTTCTGCCTTTTCAGATCTTTTGTCTATCTCCTCACCTTCCAAACTGTACAAGTTTGGGAATACATGTATAGCTGCTACTCTAACTTTCAGGAACTCACTCTACATGAAGTATACTAAAAAGTATACTAAAAGTATACTAAAATAGTATACTTTAGTACACTAAAAAAGGAACTATATTCTAACACCCACTTCCAGTATAATTTTCAGCATCTAGCAACAGCATTCACTACAAGAAAGATACTCAGATTACCAGCACCAGAAATCTGGCACTTATTCTATTCACAGCTGTAAAGCAGAGCTGCTGCTTTTATTTTTTTTTAATTACCCAATATCATTCCTATTGCTTTGATTCAAGGGATAACAATGAATAACTACAGGGATCAGACTTTGAAATATAAGAGAACATGCTACCTTATAAACAGGACACAGGGAAATGCCTGAGTGTTCCAGTGTCACCACATGCTTTGAACAAGAGACACCAACTCTCACAAACTTTTCTGAGAGATACACACTGGTTATTATACCCCACTGAAACAAAACCTCTAGCTTTTAGCTAAAGAATAAGACTTCAACAAATCTACTTCATAAATTCAACAGCAAAAAGGTCCTGTTGGACTTTGTACCCTTAAAAGAAAAGAGAGGCTTTGAACATCTCACTGTAGAGCTCAGACTGCTTATGAACAGAATTGATTTTAGATAGTGATTTGGAACAGTCAACTGAAATTATTGCTATTTTTGAGCCAAAATAAAATAAACAATATGTCTGGTGAGAAAAGAAGGTCCCTTCCAAATGCTGTGTCAATCTGATGCACACAGCCAAAAGAAGTGCTGGATACTGTTTAAAAGCAAGATGCAAGAAAACCCCAAATTGTGAATTTTCCTGGTCTTCTGGTCAGTTGCCATGGCCTTCTGATGCAAAAATCCTTGAAGGAGGTCAAGAACCACAAACCAAAACACCCAAGTATCCTGACATACTGACTTTCTAGCTGGGCACTGCTGCAGTACTGGCAATGTAACATTTATTGCCAGGGATGTCTTCCCTTTCAACAGGGCCACTGACCAATATTACAGCTGCAGGATTTGCTTTAGGAGTTTCCATTTCCAGGCCTTCTTCAAAGGTATGAAAGTACAGCTCAGCAATCACGTACAGATATTCATATTTACCACATACTGGAAAAGCAAACTAAGAATTTTGAAGCATAAACATCAATCATGTTTCTTTATTTATATTCTGAAATTCCTACATTTTTTCCTTCCTTGATATTTTCTTTGAATATCTAGGTGGAATTGCAAACGTGTTCCAAAGAAATATTTTTCCATTAGCTACCAGTGTTCCTTTGTGTTCTTCTTTTGAAAGATTATTTAAATGTTAAATTAAGAAAAATGAATGCAACTGGCATAAACAATGCGAGACAGTGGAAAATTGAGTTTAAATATTGTAGCAAATAAACTACAGGGGAAACATGAAGTGTTCAGCATATTATTAAATCAAGTAAATTTGTCAGAACTGTCTCAAAAATTAATGTCCTTTCAACTTTCCTTAAATAATAGGGCACTTGCTTTTAAAGAGTACACAGAAAAGACAGTCCTTTTTCTGTAGCTAAACTAAGTGTTTTCTGAAAAAGTTAAGTATTGCTACAGATATGAAAAAAATATTCATCAACAAGCTGCTTTATATTCTATTTCCTCAGATCTACAAAAATAATCTATTTTACAAAACATCTGTAATCATGATTAATTTTATCAGAATACGCACATTAAGCAACCTCACACGGGGCAAAGAGGCTTCATGTGGAAAAAAAGTATCAATACATTTTACTCTTTAACATTCACATCAATTGAATTCTATTTCTGGGTTACACTTGTATATTAAAACATCCATTATATTAAGTTTTCAGCTACAGGATAAATAAAATTTTAAAATTGCACAAAAAATATGTTTAAGGTCTCTTGTAAGGAGACCTCAAGCACCACGGTAAGAACAACACTTGAGCTGCCTTATTTACATGACTATATTAGACAGTTGCCTGTTTTCATTTAAAATCAAATATTTAAGGTTTAAAATAAGAATTTACAGCAGGGGAACTAATAAACATAGGCCAGACATAGTGAGAACCAGCCACCATAAATACATCTTAGCCAGAAGGTCAGTGTGTTATTAGTCCCAATTATGCTGAAGTGTAAGAAGTCTTCATGTTGCAGACAATTATTCACTGCTGAATGAGCACAGAGCACTGGGCTGAACACTGACTTCCATCCCAGACAAAGGCTTACGCAATAATGATCTATTCTGCCAAATTCCATAAGGATTTACTTATTGAACCCTTCCCTGGTTTCAGTTCACTGATTCTTCTGTTTCAATATAAAGATTAGAAAATAGCTACAGCTCCTAAAATTTTAGCATTTTCCCAAGTATTTACTTTGCATTAAGTTGGCAAGTCCCCATTTCTTTTAAATATATTTCAAGTATACAAATTTTCCTTGGGTGCAAGTCAAATATTCCTAACACAACATGAGGCAGCCCAAACTGATGACCTCACTGTAATTTAAAAATAGTTGCAAGAGCTCCGATTCCTCTTGACATACAAGAATTTATACAGATTTAATTCTTTGTTTTGATTTTTTTAGCACCGAAAAGCAACACAGGTGATAGTTTGTCTGTACCCCTACAAGATAATGGTTTCAATTCAAAACCAAAAGGAAATAGCCTTGTTCCAGGCTACCAAAACGATGGCCACTGCAAGACCCCTGTGCAAAGAGCAAAAGGCCAATAAAGAGGATCAGAGACTTATTTTTACCTCTATTTTGTGAGCCAGGAAGGCAGCCTGCCATGTCAGTGTCCTTCTATGGACTCTGCTGTCTGTGGATAATACCCATTGTCTTATGTCTCCCTTGAAATATCCAAGGACAAAGGAAGAACAAGAGACTCTTGAAACCATGAGAGATCAGAGAATGCGGGGAGGGGAAGAGAAGATATGATAGAAAGAATACAATCAATACCGCAAGAGAACTTTTAAATCAGCTTGGCAGGGAGAAGACTTCAAATGGTTTGCTTCTTTGGTCCTTGCAGAATGCAAATTGTTGGTGTGCTGAAAGAGCTGAGCTTTCCATCACAGCAAATGTACCTTTATCTAAAGATTCCCCATTCTGATATTCTGTCTCCACCAACACTTGGCAGATTTAATCTTGTCTAAAAATAGTTTATTCTTTTTGCATTGAAGGCCCAAATCAATGAAGCCTAAGATGTATCCATTCCATATAAACAGGGACTTGGATGAAATTTAACTGAAATTACCACAACCAACTACTACAAAGGCATATGCACACCACTGACTGACAAATGAGCAAACACAGGCTAAGCCAAACTAAGCAGCTTACAGACAGTGTTCCAAGAAGAAAAACAGGGTTATTAACATATCTGTTCTGCAAGTTGCAGCACAGCTGCAGATTTAAGCTATATGGTACAAGATCACGATTTAAGAACCCATATTCCTCTGAACCCTCAGCATCAGCCTCCCATAATGACATGGTTATTGAATGTTTCCACAAAGAGCAGCAGAAGCCAGGAGAGACTGAGGTTTTATTTTAAAGCATACAGTAAAAATGGCAAGTGATAGGTTATGGGTTTTATTAGACTAACTGAAGAGAAATGTCATCTCTCTTTTTATCCCAAGCTTTGGTTATTTTTATTTCCATTTTATTTGAAATTGCTTGCATTAGTCCCCTCCTCTTTCCCTATACAATTAATATTAAATAAGAAAACTGCTGGTTTAGGACACACTGAAATTGGAACATTAATTCATGTCCCTGTGGATCTTGGGAAAAAGCCAATGCAAGTCTTGAACTTTATCATGATAAACCCTGGCACCCACTAATCACAAGATTGTATCTTCCCATAAGATAAGGGGCGGATTTTTGGCATGGGAACGAACACATACACCTAGCTGTTTCCAAAGGCTTGCAACCTGGCAGCCTTTCAGTAAGGTTTCACTCACATAGCTGTTACTGTATACTCTCCAGCTATGGCTGGGAAGTTGATAATCCTTAAGATATGAGGAGAGTTTTGATTTCTGACACAGCATTCCTGAGATAAATGCAGGATCAGAGAGATGCTTTGAAATTCCCAGAGATACTCCACTGGTAAACTGCTACATGGGAACAACTTTTAACAAAGTGCCTTTAAAAAAAGAAAAAAAAAATCACAGAATTTTTGTTTGCCATCAAACAATATATTAAATGTAAACCAGACACAGAAGAGAGCATCCCAACGTCTGTTTTCCCAAAAAATAAATTTCACAATGTAACTTAGCATTTTTACCTATCACAGAAATGAGATCTATTATTTACAACTCCATCCCAGTTCTTTATAAAAAGTGTTTTTTTATCCCTGGCACAATTCCTTCCTGCTGTGGTACCTAGGTGTCATTTCAGAGCATAAACTTGTATTTTAAGCAGTCTCACCCACACAAAGTCACCTTCAAGTGGCCGTGAAACTTGCCTGTCCATTTAACTTTTAATGTTTCACACACAGTTATTTTCTCTTTTTAACTTTAGCTAATAACATGCTGACAAATATTTTATACTACTTCATGATTTTTTCTCATGTGTTTAGCCCCACCTACTAAACAAAAAATCTTTGGGAAGTAAAGCCCACAAGTTATCACTGTGGAGCAGCCCAGACAGCTACACAAACCCTACAAAACTCTGCTCTTCTGTTCAGAAGCACAGTGCTGTCTACTGCTTCAACCCACGCACCCTCTTCATCCCCCTGCATATATTCCTTGATCAGACCACCTTGTTTTGAGTAGCAAGGCAGTAATTTGGCATCAAGGTTAAGTGAAAGAATGTTAAAAGTTGTTACAAATGGCTGGCACTTTGGAGGCAGAAACAGAAGCATCCATTAGGCAGTGGAGAAGTAAAAGGGCAGCAAGTAATTCAACTTTTTATTAACTTGCTTTACAAAACACACCACAACTTAAGGGGTTTTTTTGGTTATTTTTTGAGTGACTTTGTAACTGTACAGGAAGAAGAACACAGAACTGCAAGTGACAGAAGGGCTGCTATCAATGCCCACTATTTCATTAGTGTACATGTTATCAAATTAAATTGTACAGCTTCCTCTGATAAGGTTTTGTAGGTGTAATCTACCTATGTCAGCCACCAGGGCTGCAAGTGCCCAATTACTTCCTGTCTAGTTAACCTCCTGTACACCAATTCAAATCAGCACAAGCAGCACAAACCTTTGGTGTCCACAATAGCGAAAAACTAATTCATAAATGCAATAGTCACTTCTGTACCAGATCTCCAAACAAATGTTATTTGGGTGGCTGAAACCATGCAGCAATGAATACTAGGATTTTCCCAAGAAAAAAGCATTACCACAGACTAAAACATTTTGTTATTTGACATCAACTGCCCACTTGTAGCAAAGAGCAATGAGAGGCCTTGAAGGGGAAGTGCCAAAAGAACCTGGGCAGCAGTGGGGAGAGAGGTGTGGCAAGTTCTAACTCAGTGTCCCCCTTCTACCAATTTCCCCCTCTGCCTCCATCCTCCTCCTGCTCTCAGAAAAAGTCCTCCTGCACAGCATCACAAGCAGAACACAGTATTTACTCTGAGACAAGAGCTCAAATGCTGGCACACCCCATCTGTGTCTCATCTGGCCAGACAGCACTGTCTCTTCCCCCAGCAGTGATAGGGCAGTCAGTGTGAGTGGAGCAGACAGGCAGTGACAGCTGCACCCACACCCCTGGCACCACTGCACTCCTCTGGTGGGGCAGCTGGTGCTGTGAACAAGGCAGCCACAGGCTGCACAGGCATCAGAGCCAGAGGAAGCTCAGCAAGCAGCAGAGGATCAGATACTGGTATGGTAACAAGGGATCCCCTTGCACCAGACTGACTGCAGGATTTCTGGAAATAACCAAGGCTCTCCTTGAGGCAGGAATGCAAGTGTTACAGGATTTTTTCTTTTCTTTTTTTTTTTTTTTCTTTGCAGTTGTTGGGAATCCTGAAAAGGTAAAAGGCACTAAGTCTAGTAAAAGATAGCTTGGGAAAAGATAAAGAGCTAATCAGACTGAGACACAAGGAACACCAAAATTATTATCAGGAAAGAATGAATTCATTCTAAAAAGAAAAAAAAGCAGGGATTCTCCTTTTTGAATACACTACAGCATTTGTGTATCAAGAAATGCAGAAATTTATTACAATGAAACAAAAAGCTGTTACAACAAAGCAAATCTAGCAGCTTAGGGATAATATCTACCCAACAAATAATGAAAAGAGTTAAAGTAGCCTTTGGCACCAGAAGGCAGAACACACATCTATTTTCCTAAATGAATATGGGAATATTCTCTAGGTAGAAGGACACCTAGAAGATTACTCCATTGGTTTTGAACCATTTGTAACTATTAGTAAGCCGGTATTCTTTTGCAGGCCCACAATAACAGAGACTAGATACAACATTGTGATGAATACACCTGCTGATCTAGGTACCAGTATTTTAAGCTATTTAATGTCTGGTTTGTTTCTTGAGTTTTTTAAAGCCAACTAAATATGCACAGCAGTCCTCATCTGCCAGTGCTACACTTAGTAGTTCTGCTGAAGCGTTGGTTTTCCTATTTGTTACAAATACCTTTAGTAAAATCAAACTTTTAAGAATTTCAGGTGTTACATTACCTGTCAAAGGAATGGAACTGCACAGGCTGCTCAGCAGCTCCATCACCAAGAACTCCAAGGAAGGTTGGGGGCAGAAGAGCAGCATCCACTGCAGGGCCATCAGCTGGCGTGCTCACCAGGCTTCTCAAGATGTCCTTCACATTGACATTTTTTGCAGCTGGCACAGAAGCCACAGATTTACTCTCTTCAGTTCCTGTCTCACTTCTGCCCTCCTGAGATTTATTGACTTCTAATGAGAGCGTGCACAGGACTTCACTGACTGCATCTGGGCCTGCACTAACACTCAGAGGCCCTGCTTCAGCAGCACCACTCGAATTGTTTGTTTGTGCTAGAGTTGCTTCCTCCCCAAGACCAGAATCCCTTCTTTGCATAGATGCTATATTTTCTGAATCTTCAGTATTGGTTGAAGCACCAGGAGCAGCAGATGGCTTTTCCACAACTGCTCATACCAAAGGAAGAGAAAACACATTTTAAGGTCATTATTAATGGAGAAACATTCACAACATTGGTCCTAAAGAAGATTTCTAAAGCATTTTAAGCCAAGTTATTTCTTTTGGCAAAATAATTAACAGTTCACCTGCAGCAGCAGTTTCATTATTTTCATTTTCTGATTCCTTGAGTGACTGGCTTTGGTTTGGTGGTCGTCTTTCATTCTGAGGTTCCAGTATATCTCTGTATTTTGAAACCATGAGCACAGAAATAAAATATACAACAGCCAAAGCCAAAAACTGAGCCTGTTTACTATCCTCCTGTAAAAAACAGACACACAGAGATTTTTCCATTACAATTTCAGCAGCTTGTTTATTTTTTCGTGAAGTATGCCCAACACTACCAACATACCAAGAGGAAGCTGATATGGCAGCAATGGAAGAACAATATTCTCTAGTCACAGTTTGTCCCACCTCTAAAGCTAAGGAATACAGCACTTGAATACAAGTGGCACCAATCCTTTCGTTTTTCATTTATTTGACAATTTTGGCTAAGGTTGTGTCTTTTGATTTCATGTTTCAAATTAGTGTAGGGTCTAGGGTCCCCTTTATTCATGGGTGTTTCTTCTGTTATATTTCCTCAAAAATGCCAAGATATTAACAGCATTTGCAAAACAAGCATACTCTACATAACTGGAACATATTAATGAAGGAAAAGGAGCAAATTCCAGAACAAGCATCAAGGCTTTATTTCATTATCAGACAGTCCAGATGGATGTAATCTACTGCGTATAATTTAAACAAGAATTGACCAAGATGCATTTGCATTACAGCTGGAACTTTATGAAGAGATTTTAGGAAAAACCTTGAAAACTAATCTTAATATGAACTATGCCAGGTTCCTCCCCAGAGTACTCAGTTGCTCCTAGTGAAACAGAGGGAAACCTGGACATTAAGATTTAGTCTAAGCCTGTCCCTTTTCGCTACCAAAGGAAAAAAGCTTCATACACTTTTGGGTCACTGGAGAATGGAGTATTTGGATCCTCACTTACTAATCAGTAAAAAATGAGTGTTCTGAGTTTTTTACCCCTCATTCACATCAGGGCTCAGGTAGCATTCAATTTTGTCTTCAGAGCAGTTCAAGAAACTAAGTTACACTATAAAGCTCATTCTATCATGATTGTAGTGCCCATCAAAGCTCCTTATCCCTTGAAGAACTCTTTAGTAAGTTATTCTGGGAGATATTTATGAGAAACTTTTTACTAAGAACAGGTAGCACAGGTGGATCCTATCTGTTGCACTAAAAAAACAACCTATCTTCCCCTTGGCTTGACCCAAAATCTTAACTTTTATAGAATAATCACAGTGTGAGATTGAGGGAAGCCACCTGCAATGGTAAGGATTATAAAGAATTTTCTTGCAAGATGGATATTAAGACAGTTTCTAACTGTACTTAATAAAGGAGTGATCCAGTGAATTAGAACTGACCCTTCCTTATTTTTTCAGCTACGTTTGAAGAACTGCTTGAAATAAAGCTCATGTAACACTCTAAGTACTGCTACTGGTGGGTAAGCGGATTCCATCAGAGTTCCTGCTGTAGAACCCATACATTCTAATTATGCCACTCCTGATCGTAAGTGCTGAATACAATGTAAGAAACTGCATGCAAATAAAACATTTAGATGCCAGTGTAAGCAGCTCAGACAAAAACTATTCCCAACCAGATCTTTCCAAGTCTACTTTTCCCACACAGCTCAACACCCTAGCTAAGAAGCAGAGCTATTGGACCATTTTATACTTATTGGGAAACAGAGAGCCTGATGGATTAGATATGCAAAAAAAAGCAGAGGTTGTGGGTGGGTATTGTTTTGATAGTTTGTTTTAAAGAAAAAGGTTCACAAAATGTACTTGAAGGAATCCTTAGGATTACTTTAATTGCTATCAGTATGGACGAGTCACTTCCTGTTACTCTCTTGCACACTGATACTGACATAGGGGTTGAAAGAAGCTTGCTTCAATCAATAATTACTGTAAAGATAAAACTCAAAATCCTTCACTTTTCTGGATACAAAAAAAAAAGTCACTGTATAAATCATTACACTTGCTAAACAGTCCAGTTATTGTAAACTAAGTTGTGGTGTCCAGGCTTGTGGCCACCAATGACTCACAGCCATTATAGCTGCTGTATTTGCTTACAGAGGTGGTTTTTTTTAAGCAATCAATCTCAATTTCCTCAATATCAGCTATAAAGTTGCTGACACAGGGAAAAGATATTTTTAGTCAATTCAAGAGTAAAAAACATATGCATGCTTACAGCACAGGCACACAAATTGGTTCCTCTGAGAGGAAGTAAAGGAATTAGAAATGACCTCTAATTTCTAATTAGCTAGAAGAATGTGACTTCTTCAAAATGTACAAACATGTTTATGATACATAAATGCCCTGTCTATGAACATATTTGTACTAAACACAACATAATTAATATATAACTGGCAGAATTCCACATAATCAATTCTTAGGAACACAAAGAGCCAGATCAGGAGACAGTTGGGTTTCACCTCTCCCTCCTTCCAATCCCAAACACTACAACAGCTGCAGAGTATTGCAAGTTCCTAATTACTGTGAGCAGTATTCCCTTTTTGTACATCAAATTTAGCCAAACTCTGTAACAGAGAGGAAGCATTTAGCAAACAGAGACAAGCAGAAATGCAGCTACAAAGAAAAGGACATTATTGACTTACTATATCTCTGAACACTACTGCTCGGAGGCGATTAATATCCATATCCTGCAGAAGTCTGTCATGGTCCCGTATTGGAGAAATGCCACCAGTCACAATGTCCACTGGACTCTATTAAAAAAAAAACAACAATTGTTTAAGATCCTGTGTTTAAAAGCATTCTACCAAGAATCATGAAGTGTTATAATCACTCACTGTGCATCGTACTGTCACAACTAGAGCAGAAAGATCAGATATGCATTTCATCTTTAAAGGAGAAAAAATCTGGTCATTTCTTGTGATAGATTTAATTTCCAGCATTTGTACTACCCCACTTCAGGTCTGTTAAAATATCAGTAGCACAGGTACAAATTTAAAAACTTATCCCTCTGTACAGACTAATCATTATTGACTTCTGTGTTTCTGCATGTGGTCTTAAACTTGCCTTTGCTGGAGACTTTACTGATCCTATAAAGCCTTGCACTGCTTTTTGGTTCCTCCCAGTCTCTCCAATAGGCTTCATCTGTGCATGCTGCTGACACTCCAAGCAATTTCTTACTGCTACTGCACATACTTGAAGGGAAAAGAAACATTAAGAGTTATTCTGAGAAACAGTACTCTTCTACAGTCCCTTACAGAAATGTATAATACAATTCTGCTTACCACTTAAAACTAAAAAGTTGATGCACATCAGTAAAATATTTTGCTTCTGTAAATTTTAGACAGTTGCAAACCAATGCTCAAAATTCTTTAATAATTTATAACTAATAATGAATGCTAAACTAATAGAACATATGTGCTGTATCTAATGGATACTTCAAAGTGAGTATGCCTCACTGCAATTTTACCATGCATACAACCACAGGGTTGGTAGGGTGAAGACAGCTAAATTTCACATATTTTCAAGAGAGAAGACGATACACCAGTGAAACAAATGGCAACGTTTGCTTCACAATACTCTGTTACTCTTGGACTAAATGTTCTGAAGTTACACAACTGTTGGGGTTTCTTTAGCTGCACATTTTTGCCCTGTTTCATCTTCTAATATTTATTTTCAAAGGAAAAAAGAACTACCCCACCTCTATACCTGTTTGCATCCCATAAATCTTGCTCTACCTGCATAAAGTTTTAATTGCCTAGAAAGGGAGAGGAAGGCTAGTTACTGCTGAGGTTCTGAGCTGCTCTGGCACTCATGCAAATCAAACTTTTCATTACAAAAAGTCTTATGACATGCAAATAAGCATGAATTCTCTACTCCTGTATGAACTACCTGGACCCTGCTATGATCTTATATGTTCTCATTTTCAGAAGATTTGTTACTTTCTTAGGTAACTGATCATTTTCTTTCAATCCAATTTGAAGCAAGCACACTGTAAATCATTGGATAAAATTATTGCCCAATTTTAATCCTTCAGAAATTTATACTTCTAGTTTTCACCTTATCTTCATATACTGACCGTCAAGTGCTCAACCTCTTATCTAAGTATTGCAAAGTTTCATTTTCTTATATAGTACAAGATTACTTTTCTTAAAGCTGCTCTATTCTCAGCCTTGGTTATTTGGGGAACTTTGGCAAAAGAAATATCCTCATGGATAAAACGAAAACAGGCTACCAAACTAAATTTATATTATTTAAACTTTTAGAGAGGAATATGTATATATGCATTGCAGAATACAGTAAAACTGCAGAAGATCTTAACTTTTGGTTACATTTAATCTTGATTTAACAAAACAATGGACAGGAGCAAAAATAAAGCTAACAGCTGCTAACTGCTTAGTAACTGCAAGGTCCTATGCTCATTAAGTGGCTTTATTTGCTTACCCAGACGAAGACATTGTCGCAGAATTCCTCCAGATGACATATTTTTCTCAGACTCAATTTCAGTGAAACCAAGAGAGCTTGCAAAAATTAGCACATCCACAAGGTTGATTAATCTCTGGAGAAATGTTAAAGATGCTTCTACTGAAAGCCCTTGAGTTGGCTCAATATTCTCCAATTCATGCTACACAGAGAAAAATTGAAAGCAATATTTACTTCTTCACAAAGATAATATTCCTACACGCTAAATGAAGAAAAATGTGTGCTGGAAGTCCACTATCAGTCACATTCAAAAGTAATAATTACTCATATTCTAGGAACAATCATTAGTATTGAGATTTAATCCCATTCCAGACCACTCTGGGGCAACAAAGGCAGGAAAATTTTTAATGTCTTCAGGCAAAGAAGGCAAGCACCTAATTTATCTTAAGGAAAAGTATGGAGGTAGCAAAGGGAGGAAAGAGATGCCTGTGGAAACACCCCACCTGCATTTCTGTTTCCCAAAAGGACAGGTATAATAATTAATACACTCCATAAAGAAAGGCATCCTCCCACAAGTGACGAATTTTTTTTTAAAAATGGAATTTCTTACAGTAGCAGATGTGGCAGCAGAAAGCAACGGCAAGATACCACCACAGGCCATGATCATGTTGTCCATCACTTGAGAGATGAGGTGGATCGTGTTGTGCACAAACACCACATTGTCACTGCTATTCACAAAGTCCATCACAGTTTTTGTAGAATGGCTGTCCAAAAATTAAAAAAAAAAAAAAATGCATTCAGAATAGAGCCTTATTTTTGGGGTATTTTAAAAAATTTCTGTTTTCACAAAACTCAAACCAGACACTTAGCAGTGGGGAAGCAAATAACACACGACTTAAGGGTCAACTAGTGCATCACAATCTAAACTTAAAACAACATTTCTGTTCATAAACTGCTCAATATGACAGGTTGCTAAAAACATCAAGATGATTGCTAATTCTCATTTGTATAAAGATACATTACAGGCTGGTCTATGACTGCTTGCTAGCAAGAGTCACTATATCGGGAAACAGAATAAAGTCTCCTGGAACAGAGAATTACATTTGAATTTAAATCTTTGGAAAACTGAAGCAAATTCTAAGGATTTCTCAGAGAAATTAAAAATCAACAAAGCACAAAAACTTAAGTAAAAACTTTCCAAAACAGAGGCTAAAATAGAAATATATTTTAGCTACATCTGATGATGACCAGATAGGTTAACTTAAACATATCCTAAAAATCATAGTCAGATAAAAATTCACTTCAGTTTAAATTGTTCGAATCACTTACCTACATTATTTCTTCGTACTGACATTCCTTTTTATCAGGTCAGAACACCAATATGGTTCAATTTAAATTTTACACTCATGACTACAAGCTAACAATGGACCCCCTCCTCTTATTTCAGTTATTAAACCTTAAAATTAAATTGCAGAATTACTGCTGTTTTCAAAGATCTTCATGATTGCGTTCCAGATCCCTGCTAAAAGCTGATCTTCAAATTAACATCTTTGGGTTCACAGAACCCTATCAAAGCAGCAGTGTGTATAAATGCAGAAGCAAGACATATTACTTTAGATATATTATCTTTCTTATCCACATTTAGGTAAGACAAGACAGGCCCTTAAATACATTAGGAAAATTAAAATCTTAGTTGAATAAAAATCAACAGCAAGACTGCCAGTGACTTATATGTAGCCAGGATTTCAGTCCAAACCTGTGTGCCAGCCCTGAACACAGTTATGTCTGTAAAGAGTCTTAAAAAAAAAAAATCTGAGAATAATTTGGTGTAGGTCACAAAATAAGTCAGGCTATTGAACAATGAGTAAAACACCAGATGTCCACGAGTCTAAGTCAATGAATCCCCTACAACTGAACCCAGTCTGGATCATTCCACATAAAGCACAGGATGTACCTTCTCCACATCTGGATATCTGTTTCTATGGAGAAGAGCAGGTCTGTGAGCAGGCGCTGGTGCATCAGGGACCACTTGAACTCGGGAATACGGAACACAGGTGACCTCGTGTCCCTCCTCTGCCCATCCGATGCAGCAGCCAGCTCCTGTCCTGAGGAAACCTGCTGCCTTGAGGGCTGAATGCACCATGTGCAGACAAAAAAGAAAACAAAACACAAAACCCACATTCTGGTTATTAGTTCCCATGGCACACACTGAAATGCATCTAATAGACTCGAGATTTTGGATATCCAACAAGTCCAGACTGTGTACATGGTTCCAAATAAAGCTAAAACTATTACACAAATGCTATTTAATGGATATACCAAAACTACAAACTAGGCTACAGCTGTACTACCACACCTGCCAGTCTAGGTATTCACAAGCAGCCACCCAACCTTACCAGGGGGGGAGAATATGCTGTTGTAGACAGTGGTTTTCCTCCTTTAAGGAAGAATGGTGCAGATTGAAGAGCATCCATTAGGAAGTATCTCTGCAGAAGGGAAGTACTCAGAGACATGACTATTTAACCATTAAAAGCTGGATTAGAAACTAAAGACTAGAACTGGGGCACTACAGCACACAACAGAAGCCCAGTCTTACAATTTATATTTGTACAAAATGGTAGGATGACATGATGTAGTGACAAACCTATCAATTTTTATAGTTTAAAACAGCTGAGATTAAGTGTTCATCTAGCCAAATACTCAGTTTATATCAGCATTCATATGTAGATGTACAAAAATCTTGGAGAATTCTCAGTACACAAATTATAAGAATAATGGCTATTTTAACCCAGGGTTAAAAGATTTTATAGATAACTCATAAAAATCACACACATTATAATCCCCAGAATGGTTAGGTATGCTTTCTCAAAAAATTCATTAAAAAAACCTTGCTTTTATTTTTAAGCTAGACAGATGAAGGACAGGTAGAATTTACCTCAGGCATGGATCTGGGGGGCAGAGGTGCTTCTAGACATGTGTTAGATTTCAACTCCAGTCTTTCTGTATCTGATGCAACACTGGAGACATCAAGCTTGGCAATTCTTTTATCAGAGGCTCCAGAGGGCTCTGCCACATGTGCATTTGTGTTTTCCACAGTTGTTTTGGTTTCACTGGTAAC
>NW_005054304.1:1480407-1486525 GCF_000277835.1 Geospiza fortis | reverse complement strand
GCTGAGTTACAACTTCTAGAACTGCAGAACTCACTGTCTCTGGTAAAGTCAGTTCTTGTTTCTTCCCATCCACACCTTCAGTACCCTCAGATTTTAAAAGCCCAGTTTCAGGTTGCTTCTCTGTTGTTTCTTCCTGCTTTGTCACTTCACTTGCATTAGAGCCACATTCCTTGTTCCCTTCTGAAAGCTCGTCTGAAGGCAAAGGCAAACTACTTTCATCTTTCAAATCAACGAAGTCATCTTCATCTTCCACCTCTACTGCTGATTTTTCCAATCCTTCTGGACTTGTGGGAGTTCCTCCTTCCACAGGAGTTTGCATGGCTAAAGAAGCAGCAGTGACAGCAACTGTTTCTTCCACAAGCTCATCAGCTTTGCTAGAATCTTCAATTGCTTCAGCTATTCCAGTACTGATTTCTGAGACAGTGGGCTTTACTGTTTCTGGTTCTGGAGAAAATTCCACACAAGGCACTGCTTTTAAATCCTCTGTAGTACTCAAATCCTCCCCCTTTAATTCCTCCTTATGATTAGACACTGAATGAGTTTGTTGGCCACCATCTGATGAGTTTTCTTTCTCTTTTTTTTCAGTTCTGCACTCTGCATCACCATCAGTAATGCAGGAAGGAGCAGCAGCATTTTCTTTTAACTCCAAAGACTGTTGTTTTCCCTTGGTTTCAGCTTCTTTGCTAATCCCAGAGATTGTTCTAATTGGTGTTGAAGAATGTACTCCACTCCCTTCACCTCCTTTCTCTTGGTACTCCTTGTACATTTGGGAAAGACTCTCTTTGTGCATTTCAAAAGTGACCTAAAAGAACAGAGTTCAAAGGATATTAAAACTATATATTAATGACCGTTTTCTTGGAAAAAAAAAAAGAAAACCAAAATCAATGCTCAAATCACAAATTTGTATTGGATCCTGTCCTTTTCATTAAAAAAATCTGCACATTAGATATCATTTCAACTGACAGCAAGTTTTTATTACATGTACCTGTTTTTCCTGACCTAAAGGAAGAAAGAAAAGTAAAGCCAATGTCAAAAAAACCCTAACTAGCCTGATACAAAGGATATCCTAAGCATAAGATCCACAGAATTACTAAATTTGAAAGCATCAATCTTTTTGTGAAGGGGGAGGCTGTGACAAGTAGCAGAGCTTTCATATCCTTTTAGCACCTTTAGTATGCTCAAAAATCCACAAAGATACATAAACTTTTGAAAATTTTACACTAAAAAGTACAATGTCACAAAGTCAGAGCACCTAACAAAGCCAGAATCCTGTGGATCCCCCAATGATACCTAAAATTCCCCAGAGGACATTTCCTTTGGTGAGTGCTATTCACCCTATCTCAGCCTGAGAAAAGCTACACAAACGGATTAAAGTGAAAAGACATCTCTACTCCTTATCCAGATAGAAATCCAGATAGAAAAATTCTTTATATACACACTAATAAAACTCATTTGCCCAAATAAATAGCTGTGTTTTAAAAAATAAAATACCACTAGCCTAACTTAAGTTTTTATTACACTGTTATTCAATTTAGTTTATCCATACCTTTTCATTTAGATTTAGATTTATATTCCATAACACAAGTGTTTATTTATCTGTAAGCTCAGTTCTCAAGATTTTCTCAACATAAGCTCCACCTGAGGGTTGTTTTCTTTAAATCATTTTCTGTATCATAAACATTTTCCATAGGCAAAGTAGAGCAGTGCATTCCACTAAATATACAAACACACATTTTCTTATTCTCTTACATACTCAGCTCATTCATTTGGACCTCATCTAAAAATTCTGTGTACATGGTATTCAAAGAGATGATTAGTCAGTGGGAATATTTTCCCTTAAGATGACACAGACAAGTGAAAAAATAATTTTTCAGATTAAAAATATACTAGAAATTACAGCTAACAAATCAGAGATAAGCAAAGACAGAGCAAAGACAAAAATTATTTTTGGCAGGTTCTGATGTCAATATTTAGCTTTTTAACATACTATTTTCTCCATCAATCAAGTATATTCAAGCACTGCAGGAGCAATGCACTATTTTAACATGACCTGAACCATATTATTCAAGTTGATTTAATTGAAATTTTAGTGTCTAGAAACAGAAGTGGGATATCTCACTCTGCTTGTTTAAAAAAAGAAACGTCTGCACATACTAGTTTTCATTCATTCAGTTTTGTACAAAAAAAAAAGTGTGAATGATTACAACTGATTGAAAGTTCATCCAAACATAATGGATCCATAAATTATTTAATTCTAGGGTTTTGCTAAAAAGAGCATGTGGGGGGCATTATTACTTCGGAAATACTTTCTGAATTGTACAACAATCAGAATGTCAAAATCAACACAAAATAGATCATGCTAATAAGCTGTCCCTTGCACTTTTCACTTATTTTCCAAAATATGATTATGCAAAGCTGCTACTTCAGGTCTAATCACTACTTTCATGAAGAAGGAATCTTAACAACTTGAACTTATCTCCAGCTAACTTTCCCTCTTCTCTCTCTCCCTGTTGCTTCCTGCATTTCCAAAACTACTAAAAAGCTTTGCTCCAGCAAGTACTAAAGAGACATTTAACAAATGAAAATTACATTGCTTGATTTCAGCAAAACTTACATGTACTTCCCAGAAAGCACACTGCCCCACAATATTTAATAGTGTGAACATCTGTATTTTTATGCATCATTGCAGTGTAAATCTCATTAAACTCATACGTAGGAGTAAAAGCTACAAAGTTTATAGCTTCTCACTTTCTATGAACACAATCTGTAGGGCTGCCAACTACTTTTGGAGAAATGGACAGTCAGTTGTATCTCAGTTGGTACAACCTGAGACCTACTCTTTCACTACAATGCTTTTCATCTAGTGTGCTACCAAGCCCTATCTCCTTAACAAAAACCTATTGCAGCTTCCAATTTTTCCTTAGCAGCCAAATCGATCATCTGGTTCACAGCCTTAAATCAACTTTGCTTGAAAATAAGTCAAAATCTGTTCTCCATGAGTCAGAACTGTCAGCTTGCTTTTTACTCTTCTCCCTCCCCTCAGAATCCTGAACTCCACCATCTCATGGTCACTGCAGCCAAGGCTGTCTCTGACCTCTACATTTCCAGCCACGTCGGAATTTGGGGCATAGGGAATATGGTACGGTCAACATTACAAAACACAATGTATGGTACAGGGATGCAATACCATTTCACAACCCATTTCATCTGAAATCTGGAACAATGCTTTGGAAGACAGTACAGAGCAATACAGAAAATAAAACTGTGCACCGCAGCATTTTTAATTGTTACCAAAAAGAAATAGAAACAAAGACCAGCAAGAAGGTCAATACTGACAATTTGTCTTCACAGATGGGTAATGTAAACTTATGAGCAAATAAATCCATGCAAAATCTGATAAGAATCTACACTGATTTCAGAACAATGCAAGAAACTCTAAGGAGAGAAACACTGCTGAAGAAAATTAGGCAGTAGTGAACTAAAGGAAAACATCACTCCCCCAAAAAATCCAAAATCTACTCAAAGAGGATAGCAATTTCTACTTTGACCATAACCATCAACAAGAATTCATGCTACAATGTATTAAATACTGTCCTTCAAATAAAACTCAAAATACCAAGGCACAGAATTAGAGACACCACATGAAACAATATTTTTCTAACATCCATTTTGAGTCTGGGGGTTCCTTATATAACAAAAGGATACAAATTTCAGAAATTCTGCTTTGTAAAATCCAACTTGTCAACAAGGCTGTATAAACACTTTTTATTACTGTATCAATCTGTAATTTAGTTTGACAGGAAACCAAGAAATTGTGGTATTACAACAGAGGCACTAAACAATTCTTCCCCCACAACTTCTATTGCATGATGTGGCATTTATGAAGGACACAAGTACACAAAGCCAAACTATACATACAAAACAAAACACCTAAGGTTAACAAAATCAGTACCAACAAAAATGCAAAATTAAGAAGAAATTATGATTACTAAAAGCAAGTGCACAGAGTACATAAAGATATTAAAGATTAAACATTAGGATCTGCAAGAACACAACAATTTACAAGACAACTTCTACCTTGAAGAACCTTAAATGTACATAAGCAATTTTTTATTTTCCTTAAGGCATTTGCAACTGTAAAGCTGATAATACAAAATTAATTACCAGAAATTGTTCTAAATTAGTGAGCTAAAAGGCCAATCATTAATCTTCCCCATTTTGATGGTTAATCCATAGCTATCTGCAATGCTTGGAATGCATCTCTACGCACCACCAGTTGAAGACACTTGTGAGCTAATAACTGCAGCATTTGCCTTTGTCATTAATTTTAGCTTAATTTGACATCTAACATTTACTAATTGCTAAGGAGAAAAATTAGCATACAGCAATGACAAAGGGTAAGATGATTGACATTTGCATTAAAGAACTTCGAGAAAACGTTGTAACTACACATTAAGATTTTTTGCCTTTTCTTTCCATTTTCAGGTGGGCAATTCCATAGAGTAGAGAGAGGAAAGGAATATCTTGCCAGACAGGTCAGACAATTCCTCATAGAGTCTGCTCAGTGCAAACCAGCTCCTGTGCTGGTTTAAATAAACTCTTCATAATAAATGAATAAACTCTTCATAATTCCAAAAAGCATCACAACTTTTTGAATCTTAAATAGGATTTTATTGACCTGCTTTTTCCACTTCTCCTCTACTAACACGAACTGTTTCATAAGTGTAATCCAATCTCCAAACACAAACAGGCCTGTTTAGACAGGAGACACCACTATCAGAGATATCAAAACTAATTTTCAACTCAGCACAGGAAAAGATACAAAGGTACTGTGTGCACCACACACTGAGTTACAGTCTGTAACCCATTGACTTAAGGAATCTCTGGGCTATTTCTGAGTGGTTCACAGATGAAAGCTAAGCAAAGCAAGTTAAAATATACTTTGCAGGATAAGAGGTTTCTAAAGGAGGAGTCTAAACTTCCACCAGAAGCACATTCAATGATGTAGAAGGTGCGGGGAAACCACTGTTCCAAGATGGTTTTGTGTTCCTATATCTTGCATTTTCACCTAAGTAGCAAGAGTTCTGCCTCTTTTTTTTTACTCATCTTGAGAAAAAAAATAATTTCTAGAATTAGAAAGCAAGTACTAGTCAATATAATTCAAAAAGTCTGCTTTTCTGAGGGAGAATTTACGTATGTCAACAGCATTTTACCTCAAGTCAAGGTGCAGCTTACTGTTACGTCATCATACAACAACAAATTCAAACTGCATATTGAACATGTATTAGCTCATTTTCACTAAGGAAATTATCGCTTTTAATGAGTTTAAATTGCAAGACATGAGCACACACTATCATCTCTAGCTATGTATTTTCTCACTATCTCAATCCCTGCTACCATTCCTACAGTTCAAGGGACTGTCAAACCCTATCTGTACATATTTGATACTTAGTTATTAACAAAAATATTCTGTAACTAAATTCAGCATTTATCACCCCATTGCTGCAATGCCCAGCAACAGGTTTTATGCACTGCTCACTTCTGCCATCCTTTTCCAGTATCCCCATATATTGTTGGCAGCCCTAAAGCAAAAATTCCACATCCATCATTTCAAAGAATGGCCAGGAGACCTAATTCAGCCCCCACAATGTGAACAGAGGTAGCTGCAATTGTGGAGGAGGATTGCTTCAAACTGCAGCAACAGCAAAGAAAGACACTAACAATTCTTGAGGCTGCAGACACATGTCCCATCTTCCATGCTTTTTTTATACCAAGTCATAGAGATGAGAATCCTCTCTCTTCTCAAGTCTTCTTTACTTAGGCAATCTATTTCAGAGGTACTTGCCTCTTCATACACCAGATCTCTCTGCTGCTAATGTTTCCATAATTCTTTGTTTTGAGAGCTCTGGCACTTAGTAGCAAATCTCTATTACACTCTTTTTTTAAGGCTTCTCTGCAGCTTTATAAATTCCCAGTTTACCTTGCTCCCTTCTATTCTATGCCCATTTCTTTCAGTTTGGATTAGTCAGATGTTAGCATCCTGCAGCTTTATTCATGACATTGCACTCCCTCAAGCCAAGTGAATAATGAGATGGAGGAGCTCCCCATTAACATAGAC
>NW_005054304.1:1444248-1480397 GCF_000277835.1 Geospiza fortis | reverse complement strand
CTGCTGAACAATGAAAATACTTCCTTCTCCCTCCAGCTATTGGTTAGAAAAGCCTTCCCACACATCCACTAGAAAAGATGCTGTAAAAAGGAAACACCTCATAAAGGTGAGCGACTGCATCATCACAACACATTTGTGCTGGGGGTGCACAGCTCTAAAGAAGGCTGCACATTACTGTCTCCAAGCTCCTTCTGCTCTCCACAACTCAGATGACAAGCTGAGAATAATTTCTATGTAGAATAAGTAATATCTATTAAAAATAACTATTTACACCATTAGACTGAACATAATATTGAATGATTTCAAGGCTACTCCCAGCTTTTCTTCACTGACATATTGGGCATGGCACAAGTGACAACGAAAAACTGGCAGTGGTACAATGACCTCTGGGCCAGGTACCTCTGCTTCCCCTCAGGGCAATGCAGATACACTTGTCAGAGGACTGAAAAACACCTGAAGCCTCCAAATTTCCCTGGAGCTGAAGATCTCTGCTGTGGGAGACCCTCCTGCCCTCACGACAGGGATAAAAATCAGACAAAAGCATCCTAAGCAAATCCTGGATGCCAACAGGATTTGGATTCCAGATTCTGATGGCCTCTTACCCTCTAAAACTACTGAGCCACGTCTCTGTAAATTAGTTTTTTAATTGCCACCATATATTAACCCCTCCACCACCTAATCTCTGCAGCTTTTGCTAGTTTTCCCTCATCAGACAGTGATGAAAACCTGGCAAACACAGCGCACATAAATGCTCTGGGCTTTTTTTCTCCTCCCTTAAATTAAATGAGGAGGGCACAAAAGAATATGTAAATTTACTTAACAGTCACAATGTTTATTACAACTGTACTTTAGACTGAAAACTGACAATAAGTTAGAAATACACTGTACTTTAAGGTCCCACAATTAACATTTTAAAATTATACTTCTCATTCAGATCAATGAATAAAATTCTTCCACTTAAACAGAAACAGAACTGTCACTTACACATATTAACATCTCTGAGTCTTAGTCACTGAAAATTTCTTGAGCTACTAAAAACTAAATCAAATACAATTCTTCACCTGAATATATTTTCTTTAACAGAAAGGTAACATGAATCAACAGGGCCTGAAATAAGCAGATATTAGTCTTCCCAGTTTAAAACGTTCAGATAATTTAGGAGCATATTGCACTGTGTAAATAATTTTATTTATTTTTAACTTGGGGAAGCCAAAAGGTTAAAAAGGGAAGTTGTCCACCATTCTTTACTTGTTTCCTATTATTAACCCCCAAATCACTGGTTCTTTGTAAAAAGTAACAGGACTAGACAGATAAAAATCTAAGGCTGAGTTAGCATGGTTGCAATGTTTAAAAAATAGAAGTTCTTGAATGCTTTCATAAATGCAACACTCGCCAGTCAGAACAAACTGGAGCTGTGATTTAATTTTTCCAATAATATTTTCATTGAACTAGAAGCAACAGATTAAACACCTTTGTATACAATGGTTTAATATCTGGAAAGCATCAAAAATAATACAGAAATTAACAACATACATGAGTGATACTAAGAAATTTGGCTTTTAAAAGGTTGCACACACCTACACACCTTCTAAATTCTGAATGCAAGGAAGCCAATGCAGAGCAATTATGCTGGAAAAGCCACTGCTGTTTATAAAACACTGTGCAGCTGTTGGAGGAGAGGGTTACAGTGACAAACAGCTTCCCTGCTACAAAGGTGGCAGGAAATCTATCAAACTGGACAATAAAATTGCAATTGAGTTTCTTTGGCTTTTTATAGCAGCTGCATGTATCTTGATGTGTAGCTCTGCAAAACCTATCCAATTGTGTAACACTGGTCCTTTATGTACTTGTTCTTTATCATAGAATGGTGTTATAAATTAGTGGCACGAACGGCACAGAGGGTTATAAAAAGGAAAAATAAGCAGTAACCCAATACAATTAGAGAGAAATAAGAAAAACCCAAACTGGTTATTCTCTTAGCAATGTTAAAGAAATATTTCTGTTCCCATAATTCCCACATTACTTTGAAAGCATGCTAGAAATCAAAAACATCTGAGATGCACTTAGCATCGAACAATTTGCCCACTGAATTATGCCTACACCTGGTTATGTGTGAATCTCTATGAATCTCAATAGTGGTAAAACAGGACACAAGACTTTAAAATAAGTAAAATTGACAGGATTAAAAAATCATTATAATTATCTGTTAATGTATAAGGACATTTTTCAAGACCTTTTTTGTGATTTATCCTAATTTATGTTTATGTAATTAACAGGCAGCTCTGAAGAATCATCTAGTTTTATATGGCTAGTAGCATGAATTGTACGTATTACTTACAAAAAAAGTTCACATGGAAAGTGCATAATAAAGGCCAAATTTTAAAATCTTGATAATGGCACCATCATTCATATCAATATTGTCAAGTTAGTTTCTGGTTGCTTTTGCTGTTTAAATATTGTCATTTAGGCTCCTGGAACTAGTATTAGTACTGATGTCCAAACAAACTGAATTCCTTTAGGAGTCGTTCAATACTCTACCACCACACTCTGCCCACACTCACACACTTCCAAACTTGCCATCATCCAGCTTCTTCTGAAATGGGCTGGAAGAACAGACAGATATTATACATTGACCAGAAAGTCAACAAAGCTGGACTTGGGAAAACTTACAGGGAGTTATTTCTACAACCAAGGACATCTCCCTATCATAGCATGCCAGGAACAAAAAATGAGAAACACAGACTGAAGTAGGTCATCTTCTCGTTCATGGTATTTCACAAAAACATGCAGCCCTTAAAATACAAATCAATAAACCAGACCAACATTATCTGTATATATCTATTTTTTTGGTCTTTTCTAAAACTGTGGGGTTTTGTTCTTGACATTTGGCCATGGCATTACAATAAAATCTTGCATGTTTTTCTCTAGGAACTTTGCATCATTGATTAGCCACATTAAGTCACTGAAAGGAATGACCAAAAATCCATATAACCTTTCTGACATAGATGTTGTTTAAACGAGATTTCTGACATTACATTATCTTACAAAAGGAGTCTAGGAATAGAACTACAGATTATAAGATAAAGTGCTAGCTAATTTCTAAATTCAAGATACCAAAGCTCTGACTAAGAGTTAAAAAGGTGGTCTTTTATTCACCTCTCCATCTTTCCCCAGGGACAATTCCCAGCGATTCCCAGCAATCACACACATGTTAAATTATGCCAGTTTTATATAAAAGCACATTGGTGATCTTTACTCTGGTTACAGCTTGCCAATTCACCCATGCTGTCTGCATCATGGGGCAAAGAAAGGAAACTGGTATTTGAAGACTGCAAAACCAACAAAAAAGCATATTAAGTATGGTCCAACACCAAAAATGTGATCTCTGTAAGGGTTAAAGTGTGGCCCTGGGCACTTTGCACAGGAATTCCACTGAGCTAAGTGACTGTTTAATGAAGTTATTTAACCCATTTTTATTACATAGATTTCTACAATTTTCTCCCATAGCCCAAGAATGCACTATGGCCCTCTGAATGCAATAAATAGAGCTGCAAAATAACAAGGTTCTTGCTGTCTGCAGAGACTGACCTTTTCTAAGAAAAAAAATTGTTCAAAATCCAAGATCTCAGAAATGCCAACAATTCTTTAGTATAATAAAGTGATCTTTTGCATTCACAGACATACTTTTCATACTGCAAAATTGCACACATTTAGAAATAGGTAATCTATCATTTAATTAATATTAAGTAAACATTCTGATAACCAAAATAATTTTGAGGTCCACACTGGCCTCATTCTAGAATAAGCCAGTATAAAATACCTTTTGTACTACTGTGCCTCATTCAAAGAGCCACCAATAACTTCTATGATGTAACTCTGGTTGTAACAACAACAAAATTCATACAGAATAATAACAAAGGGTAATAGTCTCATTCATGCTGCATGGATTTGCACTCTCACCCCATATTCCATGACAGTTTAACAGCAGAAGCATCTGCCTTAACTTGGATTTCTTTGCTTTTTACTCATTTGTTTTACAGCCTTTTGATGTTACTAAAAGGTATTTTTGTTGATGAATAGCTCTGGTGCGCCACCTTGTGTTGCTGCTGTTACTAAAAAGCAAGACCAGCACCGAAATTTTTCAGAAATGCTCCTAAAATTTGATTAATCTCACCTTTGAATGTGTGATTGACAGTGTATCCACCCACACACGCCAGCCACCCCACTCATATTTTATTGCATGGTACAGCAAAATCCGAAATATGGTGTACACCATCTCAGTTATCTTCTGCTCCTCAGAAGTCTTTGGATTAAAACAACAAAGGGAAAGCATCCACTCCTGCCAGACAGAGCACTGCAACAAACTCCTGCAAAACACACACATGCTACTGAATCATATTATAAAATATATCTTAGAAACATATACAACAGCTAAGTCAAGAATCCAACATGCTTTAAAAAATTGCTACATGCAAAACTTCCCTAATTTTTCATACTGACACCTTTGCCAGAGCACAGAATTTGCTGAAACAGCAATGACGCTGTATCTGCCCTCATGAGTTTAATTTACTAGGAGACTTTGTTATTTATTTTATATACTTGTGCATAGAGCAAGCCATCTTACCTCCTGTTTTCTCTGCTGTTATTAAACAGTTTAATCATATCTGAGAGAAAGGCTCGCCGGACCTCCAGAGTTTCTGGACACTGTGGAGAATTACGGATCAGGATTGCAATAACCTTCAAAATCTCTGAAAAACAGTTCATGAGTAACAAAATATTAGGACTAAGCACAGCATAAAACACAAGGCCTCTTTCAACAGTGTTTGCACAAGGAAACTAACATTACATAAAGAAGTTTTATACTGAGAAAAAGCACATCTCTATGGGAGAAAAAGGTTTAAGTACAACAAATGCCTTCTTCCAATACTTTTCAAACCTAGTCACCCATCAGGGGGATTTGTATACCTCTAAAGAAAATGGAATTCATTGAATTACCATGTTTAAGCAACACAAATATTACTGCATGACAACTGATAAGCTATCAGAATCTGTCAGAACAATTTTTACATGAGGTTCACATAAAAAAGCATCCTTCAGAAACCAATATATGAGACAAATGCTCTACCTTATGAGATTTTGCTCTACCTTAACAATACTGAATTTTCAAATAATGCGACCAACTTCCAATTAAACTCATCAGTTTCTGTTATGAAAAAAACATTCTAATATAAAATTTTATCTCTTATTATCACATAGTTTCTTCTTTTTAAGAGGTCAAAATTCAGGGTACATCACACTTTTTGAAGCAGAGGGGCAGTGACTTTTCTTGTTACTTTAAAAGAAGTCAACTTTGTAAATGAATTAGGTGTAATTTGAACACAGTCACTGTGATAGTTGCAGTTCATCTTGTACAACTTATTTAAAGAGAAATTCCTTATCTGGTAACAGTAATGATCTAAAAAAGGGACTCTCAAAGTCACTCTTCCTACCAGACCTACATTATTTCAGAATCAACTTAGTCCCCATATAGGTCTATACTGACCACAGCAGTGACTGTCAACTCCAAAAATCTTAGGAGAAAGCAACAGAAACATGCTAACATCTCTTGCTTCATATGAATTTACCAGAAGGAAAATGGCATAATGCAACCAGATTTCTTTCCTCCATATCTGCTTTGCTTTCTTTTCTCTTCCCCCCCTTTCCACCTGAAGTAAACTTACAACTGCGACCTACATTTAATGACAAAGCAGCAACAAAAGTGAAAAATCTGTTATTTCTCCAGAAAAAAGTTAACTCCCAAAGCTATCATAAGTCCATTGTATTATGAACAGAACACATTAATGATGTATATAATTCAGGAAAGGAGACCAGTATTTTCTGTCAGTTCAAAAGACATCTAAAGTTTGGTATCAAGATATTTCCAATAAAGTAAGCTAACCAAAATAGTGAGCAGATACATTTCTCCTATTCTCCATCTACCATTGTCTTACTGAATTGAATTTAAGATGAAAGGTGTTTCCATATTTTAGGTAATTTAGTCTCACATCACTAAATAATGCATTCAAAATTTTGCTGGAACCTTCGCATGTATTAAATCAAAGTATCCAGTGCATAAAAGTCTTGAAAAATCATTTCATAATGTGACTGCACAGCCAAAAAAGGTGAGCTATGAACTAGAGACACATAAAATGTATTTCAAAAAGCTGTAGAGACATCCTGTGTACATAACTCCAACCAAATACAAGTAATCTGTCTTTTAGAGTGAAAAAAATGTAAAACTGAGATTAGAAGACTGGTAGACTGGTAATTAATAAGCTTGTTCATTGGTGGGATTTTTTTAAAGCAGACTTTTCTTAAGGTAGCACTTAAAAATGTGTATCATACTTACGAGGATTTTGTATCTTCACCGTTGAATCTGGGTCAGGATGTTGTTTATGTATTACTTGAGTGCAAATTTGTTCAGTCAGAATCTAGCAAGAAAGAAGAAGATGCCATATCAATGTACATGAAGACAGCTTACTGAAAAATAGTTGGATGCAGCACAATCAACATCATTCTAAAAATCATCCCAAAAAATCCCCACTAACTTCCTTGATAATTTAATTCATCCTGTTTCTAAATCTCTATAAGCTGCTTTATTCTTTTATTTCTCTCTTAAGTGCATACTGTTATTTAAAGTATACTGGAAGATGAATGTGAATCTAACCAAAGCAATTATCCTAAGGCAAGATCATTGCTATAATAAAATTCCACATCTACATGAGCATCTGGTTGAGACATACAGGTTACTCATTATCTAGAATTGTTCATAATGAGCATAACCAAGTTAAGGAGGGGATAAATCCAAAGTAGTGAGCTTTGGGGGGAAAAAAAGCAGCATTCAGCTGCATCACACTAAGGTTTAGTGTCATCTGGAACATATCAGCAAAAATATGTAAGCAATTTTCTAACAATGTCTTACAAGTAATTAGAAAGATTGAATTCTAACTACAGTGTATGACTACCTCAAACAGGACATTGTATGTGGTCATGGTGAATAAGCTTGTCTGAAGCATCAGCCTTTCAGCCAACAAAGAGAACAATCCATGTCCAAGCATGACTTCAGCTTTCCTCCTAAAATGGTAGAGAAAGATTAAAAAACATGCATTCCATTTGCTTTAGGGGAGAAAAAGTTTAAAACATGTGCCTCAAGAAATACAAAATCAGTGTTAAGATATTTTTCTTGTTTGTCCCTTAAGTCTTTCACCTTTGGTGAACGAAAAGGGAAGTGTTCAGATTCTGAAAGGACAAATCATTCCCTGAAGGTAGCCACCTTTCTTCCACAAACGAGGTCCACTCACCCATAGGCCCAAAGAGCTGAAACACAGCCTTGGGGATTTCTGGACAAACACTGAGGAAAGCACACCTTGGCCCTCACGTCACTCAAAAACACAACCATGGACAGCAATCTCAATAGTTATCTACCATCACTGTCAACTCAAGACACATTAAACCTAGTTCTCAGTAACATGGGGTTCCCATCTCACCAGTCTAATTCTTGCTATTGATTTCACTGGAAAAGGGTCACTTTAAAAAGAAGGAGGCCATACTGCAAGTAACTATTCAATCAGCTTGATAAGGAGTGATAATGCCTGGACACCAGCTGCCAGCAACAAGCAATTCCACCATATCAAAACGACATTTGTGACAAATAGACTGAGAGGTAGTTGAAGAAGAGTAGCTCCTATTCAGTGAAGCCTATTCAGTGATTAACCTCCATTATAGCTTTTTTCCCCTTTACACACAAATGTGTGTATATACACCCAATAATTTATACCCAGCATAACAAATAGAATGTCTGTGTCATTACCTACCTTTACTCCTTCCTTTCTTGGGAGGTTTAGTTTTAAGACCCAAATCAGTACTTACTTCGGAGAAAGATGCTTTAAGAAATATCCCATCACTTTCAGAGCTTGCACTCTGATGCCTTCACTTTGTGATGCTAAAAGCTTGTAGACAACCCTAAGTGGAGAAAACACATTGGTCTTCTGTCAATGTGAAGAATAACAAATGCAGGTTTTTGCTCCTTGCAAACCTCTCATAAAAACTTAAGACCTCTAAATGTATTTATCAGTTACATCCAATTTCTTTGATCACTTACTTCTTAGACAGTCAAGTGCTTAGGGCCACATCACTATCTGATTCTAGTTGGACTGTGCTTCATAGTATTCAACAGATCTTTAAGTCTGTGAAATACAATTTCACTTATCTACACGGACTACTAAGATATTTTTAAAAAAACAAAATATTAATTTCCAAATGTTCCATGAAATCATATTGGAACAGAAGGCGCAGTACTTATCCTTTACCATAAATAAGATAAAAATTTTGAAGAAATTTGGATCATTTCACTGGGGGGAAGGAAAAAGCCTACCTAATTTAAACAATTTTGGAGAGCCTTTCCAAAATTATTCCATGTTACAATACTGCATTTTAGAACTGCACGTTTTAGAGTTCAAAGGACTTTAAGTTTTTAGGCCTTATCTATACATAACTGAGCACTCATCAATAGTTACGTACTTTTATTTTTATATACCCAAAAACAATTCTCAGGACACCTGAACTAAGACACAAAAAAAAAAATAGTTTTATACCAGATACCAGAATTAAAGGTAAAACCTAAGGTGATTAAAAAACAGTTATGTATAACAAATAATTTATCATGGAGAATGCTGCAACCACAGAAACTATAGAAGGAAAGAAATAAGCAAAACTTATGATGCACTGGCCATTCAAGCAATAGAATCCATTTCTCTTTTCTTTACAGAACACTATCAGGGTTTCGTAATTGTATAGAGGAAAAGCATTTCCTTTTTTTTTTCTTCTCCCCAATAGATTGGCTACTTTAACATTTTAATTTTAAGAGAACTCCAAATATTTATAAAGTTTTGGAAAATTATTTTTAAATTTCAAGATTTTCATGCCTTAATTGCAAAAAGTAGATGTATCAAGAAGCATACAAACAATCCATTAAGTGACTGGAGACAATACCAGAGCAAGGAATGTAACAAATGAGACAGGAAAACAAAGTGATTTCTCACTGTGGAGTGACTATTCATGCTGACTTGCTCATATACTTGTTAACAAAAAATAAAAGCACCTACTGCTAGTTGTTAAATAAAACCAAATGTACTGCATTGGAGACCCAACCTGACATTCAAATACTTTAGTATTTAGAGGTCTTTATTAGTTTCCCATACATAACACATCACCATACAAAGGAAATCAAATCTGATGAATATGGGTAAAAATAAAAATAAAAATCAGTCTAGCACTAAAAGGGGAGAAAACAGTTAGAAACATGCCTGAATGCAGTCTCTTGAGAAAGGGCAACTGGAAAAAGAATATATATAAACAGGGATTAACCAGTAGGTGCAACTAAATGTAAGAAATGAGACTCTGCCTTTACACAGTGAGAGAATTACTATTCCTCGTACCCTTCTATGAGTTGTCCTCACATTTGTTTGCCTGTACCAATTTTTTCCCCACTGTGTTCAGGCAGGCTCCTGTAAAATCAGGGAAGTTCAATACCATGACCACACTCTGAGAGCCACAAGACAAAAGGAGTCATAACTTTACTCCTCCAGCAGATTTTCTACTTGTACAAGTAGAATTTGCTACTTCCCCTACTTTTCTCTCACGATAGTGTTAAACACTTTTTTTCTATTTGTTGGGGAAAAGATTCCAAACAGTGCATAGCACAAAGTGCTACTTTTAAATTAAAAAAAGTTTTTCTGGAAAAGTCACACAGGAAAAAAAAAAAAAGGGCAGAGAACTAACAAGGATCAGAAGACATCTGAATCAATTTTTGTCAGCCCCTTTCCAGTTCTAAGACATCTGTAGGAATGGGGGGCTGAAGGCAGAGCGCCAGTAGAATGAAGACTTCAATGCACAAACTGAAATGGATCACTCCCTGTTTAAGTGTGACTGGCAGCTTGGAAACATTAAAAAAAAACATTGATAATAAATCCAACAGCACCTCTTGTCAAAATGAACACCTGGACCCAAACATCTCCCAAGATGAGGAGTCTGATCACACACTGATGAGAACCACTCAGATTTCACGGGAATTCTTGCAAGCAACAGTATGGTCAAAACACTTTCTTTTTTCCCACTTAGAAAATTCAAACTTACTGTAATCCATTCCTCTGATCAAATGCAGGAATCATAGAACCAGGATGCTCTGACATCAGAGCAACCAGCAACTGCAAGACATCCATTAGATTGTCATCCTGTTGGATAAAAGTTACAAATTTGAATTCACAACACACACACACTAGAACATTGTTTTGGCTAAAAGAACCACTAGAAAATATTTCAAAAGTATGTGGCAATTAATAATAAACTAAGGACCACATCACTTTGGCCAGGATCAAAAGAACTATAGCTCTAAAGGCAAGTGCAGGAGAGAACATTGCAAAAAATACACTTAATTGTTTAGGGTGAAAAGTGATATATCAGTGTCTGGGATGTAAGGACTTGACAGGCAATGGAAATTTAGACCATGTTACTTCCTTCCACACATATGCTCCTCTGTTTGCATGTGTATTTCCCAATCCTTTCCTGCACAGGAGCTACAAATAAACTGCTGCACATTTTCTGGGGCACAGGGTGGTGTTTAATGAAAAGTTTCTACTCAGAAATGTCCAAACCATGAGGAAAAAAATACTACCACCTGCCACAGACAATATTTTAAATGAGTAATTCAAGTCGCTTAGTAAATTTTTCCATACTTTTAATTTAAAGCACTCTAAGCTACAGTTCATTAAATTGTTCCAAGTTCATTGTAACTAAAAATAACCTCAGAAATAACAAAATGTAACTGTCTTTTCACATACTCTGTAATATTAAAATGAAAGTTTATTTTAAAACAAAAAGAGTCCACAAATAAAACACTGACCAACACTTTTGAACAAATACTCTGATTCTTTACTCTAGAGTATTCTGTACAAATACTCTAATACTCAATTAGAAAAATCAGTTTTACATTCTCCTGAACAACTCTGTTCACCTGATGATATTAACAGCTGACATTACAGATGCTATCACTGTTTAGCCATATGAGAAGGCTAAATTTTACTTTTTTTGTTGATGTTTTTCTGAATCCACAGTTAGATTGTGGGATTCAGCATTCATGGATCTTTGACACATGAGTATGCAAACTGCCAAGATATTTAAAACATCGCATCTCATCTGAAGGCTATGTAAAACTTCTGCTATTTCACTTCACTCTTATATGATACCAATGGTCTTATTATTTACTTCTCCACATAAAGTAGAATTGCTTGACTATGGTAATACCAAGTAGTAGTAACCAGCACAGAGAATAAAATGGAAATATAGGTGGTAAGCAAAATTCTTTAAAAATACAAAAATCTATACTGCTTGAAATGAAGTTCAATTAATTCCTTATTTTACTCATTTCAAGCACCCTTACAGAGATGAGATCAGTTAGATTTATGTCTCCATTTCCCTTGTCTTTGATGTTGCATCTGGCATAAAGTGCCTTTTCCTGGTGCTAAAATATGAAGATGCAGATGTATCAGTGGTAACCAACATTTTCTCCCAATTAAGTTTATATGTTTCGCTTAGATGCCATTAACATACATCTTTATTTTTTTAATGCATGTTTTCAATTTTACTGCTTTATTTAAGAACCAAAATAAAAAGGAGAGGGAAAAGAAAACAAAAAATATTACTTAGGCAGCCTAAAACAAGGTTTTGACTTTTTTTAAAGTCAGTCTCACCATCTGTTTTTCTGCTTGGTAAATTGGTTTGTAGAACATAAGAAACCATTTTGACTTACTGGCTTAATGAACTTCAATCTAACATTGAACATAGTGCTTAAATCACTGCAAGAATATTGGCATATCAGCACACTACTCTAAAGAATTGGACAATGTTTGCTACTTCCTCTGCAGAGCCATCTTGTGGCATAAAGGGGGTTATATTTGAAATTAGTCAAACATTTGGTCACAAACAGCACTTGTATGCCATTCTTCATAAACACATCCCCCAAATTAAAAATTACCTCATGTATAGTAAGCAGGTAATTGAGGATAGCCTGCAATTCATCTTCTTTTATTCCATAGTCCTTTAAAAACAAACAGGTTTTAAGTATCACCTTTCAAGCACAGAATGCCGTTTCCAAAAAAAGCATTGTTACAAGAAATGTTTGTATCACAAAGCAAGTACCACACGACAAATTTCCTTTCACTTGATCCTGTAACAGCTTCATAGCTGCAAGGTAGCTTCTTCCCTGCCCCCAGAAGTACCCACTGAATGCCATAAAAGTGTTTTAAAGCAATTTCAACACAGGCATAAAAACAATATAAATAGCAATATAGTATATGAAATTGTTAGAGTAATACATGTTAATTGATACAGTCAGTTTGAACTGAGAGCTTCCTGTTAATAGAAGCATTAAATTGAGGTAGCATAAAGGACTCAGAAGCAGATCTGGAAGTTAATTATAAGCCTCTTAACTAGATCCATATCTATGTTTAATTCATATTTTCCACTAGAGAAGCCCATCTTCAGTTGCTATCAACTTTGAAGAAATCTCAATCATTTATGGCACCTATGCCAGCAATATGCCTTGAGGTATTCCTTGTGAAAATAAAAACCATCAGTTTCTAAGAACAGGATGAGGGTAGGCAAAAGCAGGCTTCTTCACTTTTGGGGCTTTTATTTTTTAAAGCAAGTCTTTCATTTCCCAAAAAGATTTTGCACCACTATGTATAAACAGAAAACTTGCCAAAGGTTCAAACTCATCAAACTTTTTCAACGGATGTTCTATTTATTTTTGTGCTGGTTTTGGTTGGGGTAGAATTGATTTACAGGAGACAGCACACACTATGGCTTGGATTTGTGATGGAAAAAGTGTTGATAACATAGAGATATTTTTGTCATTGCTGAGCAGGGCTTACACAGAGACCAAAAACTTATGAAGGTCATGAAGAGCCTATAAGTAACAGAGTTACTGAATTCCAATATTCCTCTAATGTCCAAGAAACAGTTGTGAAACTTACTGAGTCTTTCTTATCCTCCTCTGTCCCAGTGACCCACAGCACAGAGTATCAAATGTTTCTATTTAGTCTTTAGGCACTTATCACATAGCTGATACTGGTCATGTTAAAAAAAATTAAATACTTTTTTCCCCAACAGTAAACATTTCTAAGCGAATAACAGCTCCACTTCTAATAAAAACAGCTTAAAAGGGGAAAAAAATGCATCCTTTAGCACTGCTGTCCGTGGCAAGAACCATAACAAAAAGAAGCACCTTACATGGCTGTTTCTGTTTATTTGCTATCACAAAATTCAACGTGTTTAAACCATGTTAGGCATTTCTTTGTGAAAGGAAACTCAAATATCCTACCCTAATTTAAAGGTATCCTACCTTCATGACTAGCTGTTTAATGAACATCAACAAAAATGCTCGCAGGGATAAAATCTCCTTCTGAGTAGGCCGTGGACCATCTACAAAGAAAAAGTAGATATATAAAATAAAAATTAACAGTCGTTATTAGCACAGACAGCATTTTCACAAAAAGGAAAATAAAAGGCATTTTCTGGGTGAAGAGGGCACAATTCTAAGTCTTCCGACCCTCTATTTCAGACCACAAAACTCCACTGTGTTTTATCACTTTTTATTAGCAAAATGTCTGAATAGTGAGGTTCCATTAAGGCTTCATCTAAATTCTGATGATTTTAACGTTTCCTTGTAGTGCTATAAACCAACTTCATGCAAGGAATAAGACTGATACAAGAGCTTTAGGTCAGAATTTCCAAATTTCAAATTTTTGCAGTTTACAGGTTTTTCTTAAGTTCCACCATAGCTCAAAGCAAGAGCTACATAACTATTCACTGGCTAAATGCACAAAAATCAATCTTACAATGCCATGTATAAAGAGTACCTTGAAAGACATGACTTAAATTTTTAACACAAAGTCAAAAAGGACTGGCTTCTGCCATCTCTGTCTAAAGCAGACTTTCGAAGAAACATTTTAAATATCCAAACACTCAGTAGCTCCCAGGAGAGGCAAGGTTAAAAAAACAGGCACAACCAAGTGTCAAAGACAAGTAAAAGCTTAGGTACAGAAAGCAAATGAAGTGCTGCAAATACATTTTGGGGGACAGTTTTTACATTTGCCTGTAGGGTCACACTTCTCATGATCTTAATCATCACAGAAAAGCAAACCATCTAGAGAATGAAAGTGATCATATGAGTCTGGTTGTATAAAGCATAGGCCCATAGGCACATTTGGTTTAAGAACAGTCAAAATAAGCCATTAAACTGCATTACTAAGACTATCCTACTCATCCACTTGCCTCAGGCTCAATAAACGAGTTACGAAACTAAGTAAATCCACGAGAGACTAAAAAGAAAGGAGAAAACATGCATGCTTTGCTTCTTAAAAGATGAAAAATACTACAAAACAATCCTTACAGCCCTCCAACAGGCAGGGCTGGTAATTTTGAGAAGTTGGTGGCAGGAAGTCAGACTCATCTAGGGAGCACTCACTCCTAGTAAATCTAGCTCTCTCCCATCTTCTCTCTCTGAAATTCCAAAAATAACAGAGAAAGACCATATTCCCAAGCACAGCTCTAATGTTCCAACATCCTACCATTTCTCTGACCACCTCTGTCTAATATCAGTTGACATAGGTGTCTGATGACAGAGGATATGACTTCTAAAGAAAGCTTCCTATAGATTGTGCAAAAAAAATCTTTCAAGGACAAAAGCACACCACTCACACTGTGACAGGGAACCCACCCGACTGAAAGGTAATTATTTCTGAAGAACTGATGGTTCTATTCTAAACATTGCAAACACAACCTTTTTAAAACAAACATCAGATTGTGAGAATAAAACTCAAAATATATATATATATATATCTATATACACACGTACATACCTATGCCCTTGGGAGTTATCCCACTGCGATCCTGAGGGTTCACCACCCAGTAATAATACTTGAGGGTGTGCATGACCAGAAGAACTGTCCCAACCCGCCGGATTGCTCCATAAATGTTAACAGTGGCAATGAACTCGGTAGACAGGTAAGTGTACAGGGTCAGCTGAACCTACACCACCAGTCAGGAAACAAAAAATCATCACACCTGAATTACAGCATGTCAGACAACTGAATTCTTATGTTTCATCTATCAAAATGTCCTAAATAGATTTTCTCTGCACAGCTTAGTCTTAAAATCTCTGAAAACTGATGAAATATTTAATTATATTTATGAAACTGTGCAGGGCTGGTAATAAAGTTTCAACTGCAAAGTTTTGATCAAAGTTGTTCACTGTCAGAGAACAGAAATTCACCAAAACAAAAAATACTCACTTCCAATTTATATCAGGACTTAAAATCTGAAAACCGAGATAATTTCCTTTTCAAAAATTGCTGAGTTTTTCCCAGCTAACCCATGCAAACTTCCTTCCCAGTCTGGGTCAAAGGTCTGTTCTGCAGAACGCTACAAGTTTCCCAAATCCCAGAAAACCCTGAGAGTCTGCAAAACTTGACAATTATATGCAGCAAAGCAGAGCCTGAAGACAATTCCTGGATGATTTGTGTTGTGGAGCCAGGACCCATAATTCTTTGAAGTTAAGGCTTAGTTTCAACACTTCCAAATCAATACACCAGAAGATACCTTATTGATAAGAATAAGCAATTTTACCTGTGCTGGGATATGAATCCATATTGCAGGATTCAGGAGAACATGATCACACAGCTGCTTCAGCAGGGGTACCCCATTGTGTAAATTGCTCAGGTATTTTGAGAAGGCAAGGCAAAGTTCTAGCACAGCTCTGGTAACGTGAGCTTTGGAAGACTGCAAAAGAAAATTTGCTTAAAGAGAGCCCTGCAACAGTCTAGGAAAAGTATTTAACTCAAGAAAAAATTCAACATTAATACAAAACATTAAGGAAGATTTACTTTACCTTTTCTAGGCTGTGTCCTATCACAAGGAAGCCTTTACAGGAAAGCATCTGTTCTTGCATAGCAATAGAGTTCTTCAACAACTCCATGATGAATGCCAGTAAAGTAGAACTGGAAAACATGTTTTAGTAAACAAAAATGTGTTAAAGGGTTACAACAAGACAAAGTATTTCCAAATTAACACTCCCATCACACAATCCTGAGATACATGTTAAGTAAATGTTCTGTTATGTAAATCAGAAATTTTAAAACAAAAAGCAAGAGTAAATTTTGAATGCTTGCTTCAAAAAACTTCTTTATTTTATTAATGCTTTTCTAACTTCACATTCTGAACTCTGAGATAAGCATAAAAGCAAAATCCTTCTGAATTCTTGCAAAAAGGCAACAGTTAAGTTTGTACTACTCTCTGCTTTATGTTTCAACTACAAACTCCTGCAAGATCAGTTACAATTGCCATACTTCTTAAACTATCAGATGAGCAAATATTTTTCTAGACACAGCTTTGCTGTTGTGCTGCTGCCAGAGGTAATATTCCTGTCAAGCCATTACTGTCTGTGGGTAAAGACTTCAACCAGTTGAAAACCCCTGTATTGCTAGGCCAATTTGCAACTCCATCAAATCCCTGACTTGTCACACGGATGTCCAAGTCTGAGCCAGCTCAGGAGACACCCAGACACAAACAGATGGGAAACAATATGGATACATATCATCTTTAAACAGTCGTGAAACTACAAATGCAATGAATCAGAGCAATTACACCAGAATTCTAAAAAGCAATGCCCTTTGCTTTTACTTCTGCTCTTTAATTTAGAAGCTCTAGAGCTTCACCAGCTTCTGTGTCTGGGTGTTCAGAAGTTGGATGGAATTGAAACAGAGCTCAAACCAGAGGAAAAGCCTAGCAGCAACACTAAGTAACAGTATCTTCCAAAAATCTGAAGGTTAAAACAAAACGAAGAAAAATTCCAAGGAATAACTTCATGTTGCTGAAAAATTCACCCTTCCTGGAGTTTCTCTTGAAGCCTTCCCCAGTGAATTCTCTCCATGACAGGAATAAGCTCAAGAGAATTACCCTTTATTCTGCTACACAAGAGAAAAAAAAAAAGTTGTCAACTATAAAATTTGTGTACATTTTGATTCTCTAGGGGCTCTCACAGAACATGTGGTGCAAACAAGTACATCACTTTGAGGTCCTGCCTGTAACCTTTTTGTTCTTAGACATAATTCACTGTTGCACAAGACAATGCCAACTACTCTGCCATTGGATAAAGCAATAGGCAATTTCCTTTACTTCAAAGGAACAAAGCCCAGGACACTGCAAGTAGATGCACTCACCAAACAGTTGTGTCAATGTGGTCAGAGGAATATTGCCTATAGTCCAACTGTGCAAAGAGAGGGAAAAGCACCTGCACTCCTCCAATGGAGTGCAGGGCACTTTGGATGGAGTGCGTCAAGACTGCTTTCACATCCTGACAAAGCAAAAACATGAAATATTGAAATCTCATTCAGACACTGATTGTTAAAATAGCCTTTAATTTCTTCAATATAAAAGCTGTATTATTACCAAAAAAAAAGAAACAGTAAAAACAAACTGGCTGCCACAGTCACACTAAATGCACAGTATGCCTGACCTACTGCTTTAGCTATAGATACTTCTAGATACAGATCTACAGTGCAGAGCCTCAGGTGAATATACAGGAGGTAGCATTCAAAGCACAGGGGAGAATAGGATTTCATATCAACAGGGCAAAGGACGGGAGACAGGGAACATCTGTAGGGGAGTGCACATGTCAGAAGTGAGGAAGAAGGATTTTTTTTCCAAAGCTAACCCAGCCTTTGTATTTATTAATAGAATAAATTTTTTTCTTGGGATTCTTTGGCATCCTCTTTAGTTCAAGAAACAGGGGCAGGTCCAACGCAAAAATCCCAACCTATACGCAATTCCATATCAAAATCCCTATAAAACTGGATTTTAGGTTTTCAAACAGAAATCATTTGTACCCTCCAGATCTATGAAAATGTTGATTTACCTGCAGCATGAGGGCATGTGGTGAATGAACAAAAATAGAAGGGTTATCCTTAGGGGATGACTCAAGACACAGCTGTGCATCTGTAGCCCTTGGATTGTACATAAAAGCAATAGCACTGGAGAGTTTGCCATCATATAGCAACAATTTGTGATGTTCATCGAGGAAGAGATCACTTTCTGCCTTGAACTTGAACGTTCCCTGGATTGGGAAGCAGGGTTGAGGAGGGAACGGAGAAAAAAATTAGATTAAGCACACCGAAGATAAAGATCAGAACAACTACTGCAAAAATGATTAAAATATTGCTTCTTTAATTAAGCAGTATTTCATAAAGAAAGGTTCTCATAAGAACCAAAGACTCGTAAGACTCAAAGTCAATTTTACAGCATTAATATGTCAGAATTCTTTTGTCCCCTGAAGAGTGTCATTGCCAGGATGGTGGGTAATGTAAAAGAACCACATCAGCCTGGAAACAGCAGGATTGTCAGCAATGTTCACTCAGAAGGAACTACTAATTGAGGAGCAGATAGAAAAGGAACCATCTTTTTTAGCGTATGTTTGTACAGCTGCTGGGGAACAACAGCCTTCAATTAGTGCCCCTCAGGCTATGACAAAACAAATAATAAACCACTGCAACAAAACCAATCCTCAGCACTAACTTCACACATTAAAAAAAACCCACTAGCACAAGCAAGTATAAAGCCACATTTCTAAAACAAATACATCATAACTGATCTAAAGTTTCCAGCCTCAATGAAAAAGTGAACCCAGTCAGAGATAACAGTTGTGTTCTCCCTCTCCCAACCACCAACACAGAAATTCTGAGAAGCAAACAGGAGCATCATTCTTTTTGTTTTATAAGAAATCAAGAAACTGAACTAATGCTTACTTGTAGCTTCTCAGGCCATACATAGGCTTACAGAAGAAACTTAGAAGAGTTTAATAAAAATATTACACTGTAAGATCATTTTTTTTGGACACAGAGGTGTCACAGCATTCTTAAGACCCACCATAAAGAATTAAACTTAGGAAAGTCAACTCTAAGATACCTTATATCCCAGGCCAAGCTGATAAATGGCAAAGATCTGAGCAGCATTGAGAGCTTCACTAAAAAGGTAAACAGATGTCATCTGCCCGCAAAACACTCGATTGGCATCTGCTGTTTCTGAAGAACCCAGGAAACATTTATCAAACGTCTGAAAACAGAAAACAGTAACAGGGTTTAATCCATGCTACACAAGCAAATCGTGCAAAAAATATGCATTTCACAGGGAATATTTTTACATAAACAAGTACTTGAGGGCCTCAGCAGAAACAAGTATTAAGTTCTGAGATGCATAAAACCACAATTTATTGTTTTAAAAAATTATCATTTTTATTTCAACATTTTTTAAAAGGCATAAAATGGGGGAGGTTTATGAATAAAATGGCAAAGAATATCTATGTAATTCAAGATGATCAGCTGTAGACAGTGTGCAGGGATTACTCACATCACTGGTGTTGACAAACCACGTTATTTCCCCATAAGATGCCAGTTCCCCGTTCACGTAACACCGGAGTTCGCTGTTCTTCCAGCGGTTATAGATGTGCACTATAGTCACCATGTACCACTAAACAATAAAAAAACAATTGATATAACCCTATAAACACTTGGGAGTAGCTTAAGCATTCAAGTGGGGCTTGGAAGAACAAATTCAACTCTTTATGTGAATTAAATTAAGACTGAAAGATGTATTTTAAGTAGAAAAGATTAATAAGTCACTGGTGAGTTTTCTTGCATTGCTATGTCAAAGAATAATACGCCATTCCTTGCACAAAGGGGCTTGAAAGGTATTTACGGCATATAACTCCAAAAATCTTTATGACAATGCAGAGCCAAATTTACACTGAAACTACTCTGTAAATAAGTTCTAAACTGAGCTACTCTTAGCAGGATGGACTACTACAAATGCCATTCCAAAGAGCAAGGATGGCTCCAGACTAAAGCCTCTCAAAGGCTGTGCATGTCAAATTATCACAAACAGAATCCATATTTACAGCAGGGGATTACTGATAAGGAATTCCTGAGGAGGTCTGTTCTCCCACAAGATGTTTACATCAATTCCAGAAACATTACAGAATATCTAAGTGAAAAAGGGAACATCCAACATCACACAACACTACCTAATAGGCAAGTCAGCCTTGAACACCAGTAATAAAATCAACTCATGTTTTAGTTGTAAAATTCAAAAGAAACAAGAATTCAGAACACATATTTGTTTTGCACGTTCCAGTGGAAACATTTTTCTATAGAAAGATGAGATTAATCAACAGCTACAACACAGACTCCCAGGCTACAATTTTAGACTCGTGAAACATGTTTGAATGATTTTATTATTTTCACTCACCTTTTGTGGCTTGAAATCAAATTTTACACAGTGCTGGAAACCTTTTCCCTTTGATTTTATGGACGTTATGATCAAGCAGCCTCCAACAAAGTGAGCAGAATAACCAAGTCCTTTGTTTGTTCGAAAACTGACAAATCAGAACAAAATCAGCACAGACAGAGATGGATGCAGAAATCATTGAAAAATTAATAGAAACTGAACATTAGCAATATCAGCTTTACATAATACTCACCAATATAAATAAGGCTTATCCTTATCCACATTAATATTATTTACAGGATCCATTCTTAGCCAAGTGTGGAAAGTAAATCCATTCTGGTAGGGCCACTTGGCTATAGGAGGTAAGGCAATAGCCTGAAGAAAGCAAGAAGTTATTCATGTAGAAAGATCAACACAACAGTAAAAGTGTGCAGCTTAAGATACACTCTACAAATATATGTGGATAAACAGAGGCACACTGCAAATGTATACAGTTCCTCTATACTGAAGAAAAAAAAATCTGGCCTAATTTCTGTTCTCTTTGTACTTGATAAATATTAAAAATTGACCTTTATATCACAAAAAAGTTTATTAATAGCAACCTATGCTTCAAAACTTAAATGCTTTAGTGAAAGCCTTATGGAATAACAACTTCTCAAAGTGCAAATTCAGACTGGTTTGGTTTTATGGTAACCTGACAGAATAATCAGTTCCATTTCACATATTGTTGGTATTCAGGAAAATAACTGATCATAAAGGGAAAGTTGGCCATATTTCACTTAATAAATTATTTTCTTTCCTGAAATTCATATTAAAGTAGGCTTCCAGAGAGCATAACACAGAAATTCAAACTTCCTCAAATGAAACACAATGCAATCTCGCCAGGCAAAAATCTTCATATCAAACATTGTGCTTTTAGTGCAAAGCCCTTGAGTTACAAACCATGTATCAGAATCCTTTGTTTCAAACAGCTGGGGTTTATTTTTTGGAGTTTTTCAGTTCGTTGGGTATTTTAGCATTACTATTAACTTTCTGCTGGTGTGCAGCCCAGATTTGCAATACACACTGCAATTAAGAGTGCCATAACCTCTGATCAAAGATGCCACCCCGATGATCAATATCAATGAATAAAAAAACATCAAAGAACTTAAGTGTCTCCAGACCTGTTATTATGTTCCCATGCTCCATCCAGCTACTCCTGTCCACATAAAATGCTATAAATCCTTCTGTATATCAGCTAACTAACCAGTCTCCATGTCTTTGCAGCCAAGTCTTGGGAATTGGTAGCATTATCACTTGACTTAACTCACAATGGATCACAGAGTAATTATAGTAAATACTTAATTTCTTAAACATCTTAATTTAAATATATATAAAAAAATAATAACTACATAAATGCTACTGAGGCACCCCAAAATCATAAAATATGGTTCAAGCAATCAACATAATTAACAGAAGTTAAAGCAGAAGCTAAATAGAAAACCATCAATAACCAAAATGAACACAAACGTGTCTGTCTATTGCCAAGTTCTGTTGCACGTGATAAAACTGCAGGAGCACTTTTCTAGTAGTCGGCATTTTTCAGTCTCCAAAGTTTTCGTTCAAAAAAATAATTCATTATGTCACCAAGATGGTGAAATTCAATCTCAAGGCACCAAGACAGAAAGCTAATGGGTTTATGTGAAGAAAACTGGAAAGAGTAATCTGATAAATCTTATCCAAATCTTATTCTGAATTAAGCATGAAATTTTGAACATAATTTTTCATTCTACAATTGTAGAAGCAAAAGTGTTGACATACTTGAATTCCATCAGAAGATTCTGCAAAGGATTTTCCAACTGTCTATTTAGTTTCAAATTCTTTTTCAAGTGAACACCACAGAACTTAGAAATGAGTCACATGAACAATTACAAAAAGACTAATTGTTGCTAAATTTAATCCTTTTCAGTATTATTCAGCCTATAAATGCCTAGGATCAATGCTTTCTTAAAGATTTCTCATAAGCATCTAGAGTGAAAAGCAGGTATATTCTCCTTGCAACATGATTTAACTGAACCAGTCTGAAAAAACCCCAACAAAATACTAAAAAGCAGCCTCATTTGTATCCATTCTTTATGTAATAATATTGTCCTTCTGGAGTGATATTGCACATCTATTATAAACACAATTTGTTCAGGCACTAGTGTAGGTGTCAGGCAGAGAAAAAAATTTGGTTAGAACTCTATGACAATGACAGATGAGTCAAAGAACATCATAAATGAAAATAACCAAAGGCCTTAATAGAACAGCGAGCAAAAAACCAGAAATGTAAAATATCTACATACCGCAGCACTTTTTCCTGGAAAGTTGAAGAAGGCATCAGGTCCATACTTCTGAGGCATGTGTTTCAACACAGACAGTAACTTCCCAGCATGTGGTGGCTGACAAAGAGAATTATTACATTGGTAAACAAGTAAAACAAAACTCTAAGAAAGAAAAGACTATACACACAAAAAGTAAATTTTAGCACATTTTAAAACTTTGCACATGGTTGAATAACATCCTACTAAGACACTCAGCACTCTCAATAAAACAACATTAACAGTCATGAATACCTTCACACAATATACAGTAGCTGCACTGAATTAAAGTTAATTGGTAACTTCACTAAGGCCTTGAAGGCCAGAGCCACATTCACCCAGCATAAACTGAACTGACCCTGAATGTTGATTCCTGCCACTGTCTGTTCATTCTCATCAGCTCTCTGCATGACTTTGCTGTAAGCTAAAGAAAATGAACTGGTCTGGATGAAAACTAACTTAGGGAAAACAAATGGAAACCAAGTTTTAATTCCAGCTGCTCTGGGAAGTGGCTAAGTGAAACCTGTGCCAGCACAAGGGAGACAGGGAATAGCTAGCAAAAGGGAGAGGGAAGATCAGCAGAAGGATTATATTCATCAGGATGACAGACACACATTAGATTAAACTGATTTGGTTTATACTTTCACGTAAGTCCATGGAGAAAGATTCAAGTCCCAAGGGCAGTTTGGAGCACCTAAACTGAGTGCTCAGTGTGAATACTTAACACTTCTCCACCACCAATATCCTGCTGATTTTATTGTAATAGTCTGTAACTATAAACTCCAAATCAAGTCTATGAGCTCACAACAACAGGAGAACAGCAAATACTGATCACAGTGACAGGACAATTTTGTGTGTTGTCTTTCACCACACCATATCTTTCCGGCAGATCTATTTTTAAACTACAATTTTATAATCCTGGTATTTTCCTGAAAGTGCCCTTTTTCACTCTGTTGTTAACAGTTACCCTCTGAAAACTATGCAAGATGTTGGAGCATTGCATGGTCCATCACAAGTATTTCAAATGTACCAAAGTTGGAGTCAGCTAAGCAGTGCTTCAAGAATCTGAGTTAAAACTGAGGAGGAAATGCTGAGAGCTGCTTAGATGTCTGCAGTGCCCTAGAATTTGACCAGGTAAATTGTGTTGCAGCAAAATACTTGGTATCTTTTCAGTTCTGCTGATTTTAAGATTTATGGAGTTGTACAACTCCTTGGCAATCCAACTGTGGCATTTTTCTCTTGCTTTCCCCTGTATTTGGTCTTTAATAAGGAAAGGAAATTAAATGCAAATAGCAGGGAGACAGGAAATGAAAAAGTTAATGTTACAGAGACAACTTTATTTCACCTACGGTTAAATATACTCTCTATGTTCAATTACTAAGTTTAAACCATCTATAAAGTTGAGTATTTTTCTTTAAGGAGGTTAAGATCTCCAGAGTTATTTATTTCAAAGGGCCTTCTAAAGTCTGTAGTATTACGTGCACATACTTGCTTTTATATGGTATACTATTTTTTTTTAATTATTTGAAGTCAACAGAGACACTGCTACCTCTCCCCTACACTAGCCAGAGTATTTAGAAATAACAGGAGCTGAATTAAAATTCAAAGTAAAATGATTGTTAAAATAGTTTCCAAGTCCAATGAAACAACAACTGTGTGCTGAAGAAAACTTTATCAGGTGCCCTCTACAACACACACATTTTTACTTTAGGGAAGGTGGTTACTCAGCTGTAACTCAGGGTCCCTTTCTATTCCACACAGGAACAAGAAAAAAATTTTACAATTTTTCATTGGGACTTATTTCCTTCAGTTCAATTTCTGCCAAAGTTTTCACTTCCCTAACTGGATAATTTTTTTTCATCTTCAAGTAAAGTACAGCGATGTGAAAATGGGAGCAAACAGAATTGCCTCTGTAGGCATTTTTATTTATTTCTCTCTTCAGATTAAAAAAAAAATTACACCTTTTCCCTTCAATTTCACATGGCTGGAATCAAAAAAATAAAATCATGTGCATAAAAACACTTAAGAGTCACCTTATTATTCCCAGGTGTTAAAAAGGACCAATATAGTCCACAGGTTCAGGAAGAAATTTAACTTCATCAGTATTCTACTCTCTGTATTTTAATTGCTTTCAGGTAAAAAGATTCTTTATACAATACAAGAAAACTCCCTATATTTTTTGGTACTTTCAAAATTTGTTTATCATGAAGTTTTTGGAAGTCTTAACTTGTAAAAATTAGGAAAAACAAAAGCAACATGATAAAAATTGTTTCAGTTTCGTGTTTTGTTTTACCCATCTCCCTTTTTCTCCTTGCAGCTTGCTGAAGAATAACTTCAGCTCTCGAACTGTCAGGTTATAGCTCGCCAACACACCCAGCATGTCCACTAAGAGATCTGAAAAGCAGAAAGAACAGCAATGTAAGTGCTTAATAAAATGCAAAGCCAAACTTTTATCATCTTATTAGTAATTGTGTCCATGAGAAGCAGCACAGTCTGAGTCCCACACTGGGGGAGCCTGTACCTGCAATCATGTTGTCAGCTCTGTCGATCCTCCTGAGCACTTGTTCCACGAGCCCCACTTCCGTGCAGGCCTGGAGATTCCGTATGCTTTTCTTCAGGATTGCTGTGAACATGCTCCAAACCTCAGCCTGGCAGGTGATGTCACACTTATCCAGTAAGTCCACCATGCAGGTGATGCCCTCTCCTTCTTGGATGATAAAGTTCATTTCCAAGTCAAACTGGCCCCCAACGAGCTTTCAGAGAAAAATATTTTTTAAAAAATGCTTAAGGCAACTGTATCAAAGTATTACTCTATGCCTAAAGTTATTCATTCTGTGAGAAGAAAACTATTGAAGGGGAAAAAACATAATAATGAGGCCAATATCAATGTACCATCTTATTTTTCTTCTGTTTCAAGTTCTGTTGAGTAACAAAGATGCTCTTAAGGTGTCAACTATTATCAGACAATTGCTGCAGAAAAACATTTGGGTAGTTCAGGATAGAGATGCCCCAAGTTGAGCTGAAAAGCGAAGATACCAAGTGAATGTTCTAAAACAGGTGAGCCCAACAAAGCAGTCAAGATATCTTGAATGACCTGGAATGACCTCACATTCGCTTAACAAATCTCCATTAAGAAGGCAATTCTAGCCAAAAGGAGCTGATGCATATCAGAAATATTGGCACTTATAAACACTTATGAGACTTCCAGTGACTAAAGCTGGTTAAGAATCAACTGCCAGGTTCATTAGCAGCCCCAGGTACTCAAAGGAAGCAAAGGCTTGCTGCATTTGCAGGCATGTGGAACAGCAGCACTGCTCCAAGCCTTTGGCTGTGATTTGGCTATGACACTTAAATCCTGTATTATTTCAGGTCTCCTAGAGGCAAGTTTTGTTTGAACATACACTGAGTATGTAACAGGCCACATATGCCTGTGCAGAGGAGAATAAAACAAAAATTCCAGCTGAAGGCAAAATGCATTATACTAAGTTAACTCATTTATACCAACTCCCTACATTCACTCTTTAAAGTTCTCTTGGACTTCAGAGCTGTATTAACCTTAAAAATGTGTCATGCTTACCAAAATAACCATTATATACCATCATCCAAACAAGAATTCAGATATCATTGACTCTAATTATCAAATGGCTCATTACCAGAAATATTTCAGCTCATTCTCACTTCCGCAAGTTTATGTTATTTCGTTCCTACATAGCGGTGCTCTTTGACAGGCTTTGGCCATTAACAGCTTCAGTACTGTCACCTGCTGAAGTCACACCATGTCTAAACTGCCCCAAAATCCTAACTTGCTTCCATATTAGCTCCAACAGCTTCTCTCAGCAAGTCAGGATCCAAAGAACAATTTACAGAACAGAACATACGCTCTTCATTAACCACAGAAATTACCATACATTTTCCTCAAGTGTCTAAAACTTGCCACTTTGAAGAAGCAATCTTTGGACTTCTGGGGATAAATCAGTAGTGCCAAACATCACAGGAAACAGAGAAAGTTACTGCTCTTTTGACAGAATAGACAATGTCACATGGCAACGATTTCAAAAAAGTAATTTACACTTTTCCATTTTCTCTTCTCTGGGTCATGAAAAATAATTATGCAATTTACTGTCAGATGCTTCCACAATATCTCAGAAAACAGCAAGAACTGAATGGGGTGACTTGAGTTATATTCCCAGCTTCTCTATATCAACTCATGCTGTCAACTCAAACAAATCCATCAAATCATTACCATCCTCCAAGCCTTAGCTTTCCCCTTCCAAAAGATGGAGCAGAGGCCTAACTCAAGAAAGCTCTGTAGGGTATGCTAGACAGAAGGAATTGACACAGAATTATCTCAAAACAAATGTGAAGAAAAATACATACCCTCCCTTAATGAAAACTCTCAACAGAGCATTTGAAAATGTAAAAGACATAATCAGAGTTCTACCTCATTTCACTGAATTTATCTTGTACAAAACTGAAGTATTCCTCAAGAATACTCTTCTTAAAATCAAGGTAAGAAACAAAGAAAATACTGTATTCTGTGTAGACACAGATTAGCTAAAGATTAAATTCTGGCCACAAACTACCTGCTAATTCTTAACAAGAAATTCAACTCTTTATGCATTTGGTTTTAACTATCAGCCAACCATCAATTATCACATGAAAACCACATACAGCTACTGGAGGTGACCTTACCTTCACCCTATGGTCTACCCCACCAATCTTTCATTTTTGGCTACATACACTATTATCAGAACCCACCCATCCAGGAAGCTGTCAAATTAGGTTTCCAATCTCATCTGCAAACATAAGCATTTCAGGAAGGACGTTCTAGGAATAATATGCTATGGTAAAAAATAATTACCATTTTAACACTTCCTGTGAGGGAAGTGAGGACAAAAAAAATTGCCAGGGAAAGCAGAAAACCCAAGGCAGGGTGCAGCTGATGCACAATATGTATGCACATCCATTAGATACACACAGGCACACACACCCCCCACACTATGTCATATTAACCCTTTCTAATGGTGATTTGAAACTGATCAACCTTCAAAACACAAATTTGTTTCCAATGACAGGGATCATAATCCAGGTCCATGCATTGGCTAGTTATTATCTGAGCTGCAGTAATGGCTGTGCACAGCAAAATGTAATCTTCCCAAATGTCACAGTAAGTTATGAATATCTGAGCAGCTTAATGCACCTTACTAGCCATGAAGTGTGAGAATGTAATCTTATTACCTTTTTTATGGTTGTATTTTTTTGAATAATGTAGCCTTTGAACTGATGTATAGTCTTTCCTTGCACTTTAGCATGATTTGGTCTCCTGTGTCGCACAGTACATTTTTCAAAATTCTCCAATTCAACGTATTTTAAGTCCTATGCTGAGCTGCATAAACAATCTTTATAGCAACCCACAGGGTGGCATAATGTTTTCTTTCTCCAGCATGTAGAATTAAGTACAAGCTTACAGGAATGGTTTTAAAGGGCAGCATTCAAATACATCCTCACAAATTTTGGATTTTGCCAGTTATATCCACCTTCAAAAATATATATGTACTAAAGCAATAGCTCAAGCTACTCAGTAAATAGTTCTACATTTAGCTGATTGAGAACAGGGAGAATACAGCAATTTCTGAATACACATGCAGAAAGTGTATTTTTTCCCCCCTTAGGGAATTAAACTAATGAGAAGTTAACACAGCACCACTAATTTTTAGCATAAAACAGCACTACAACACTTATAAATAAAACAAAAAAGACAATTTAAACACACTTAACCTTTCTTTGCAATGAAGTGATGTGAGATATGAAAGAAATGCTTCACTGTTTGGGGGAGCATACTAAACTACTGCATACAGAAAATAGCTCAGAATAAACAGACAAGCGCCACTTTCCTGAAAGAACATGATCTGGATTATTAATCTAATTTAAATTATTTCTCCCATTAACAGATAGAAAACATTTAGAAAGCTTGCAAGACAACCTAAGAAAAATTATTTCAATGACCTATAACACAAAAAGAAGAAAGCAAGTCCAAAATCAGCATTTTTCCTGGAAAAGACAAATTGGCTATACTTGGGAGAACTACAGGGCTGGATCTTCACATTTTTATCTCAAACTCCCCATAAAAGTCTTCACTTCTATAGAGTTTCCTCTTCCTTCTGGTTTTTAGATAAGCCACAGATCAAGTACTTGCTTTGTTCCTCAAAGCCAAGATGAAGGACTGTTAAACAAACTGTGACCTCCCCCTTTTTCTCAAGATTATTATTTTTTAATATCAGAATTGTTTCTTTAGTATGTCCAAAACAAGGAGTATGAACACCTATTCCATGAAGAAAAAAAATGCAGTCAAACAGGTTGGCGCAATCTCAGTGAATTTTTTTTAAGTTTATGCTTAACAAGAACTTGCAAAGCTGGGCATTTATAATATTCTTTGCCTACGCTTATTTGTTTCTTCCACCAAAGAAATAAACCATCTCCATTGTCCCCTTTTACATACTCAGAAACATATTTCATATTTAGAGATTCACTGAATTTAGTTGATTGAAAATTATGGATCATCAAAAATAAATGCCAAAGATATGGGAAGCACAAGAATTAAAATCTCTCTAGGGTAAGAATCTCATAAGATCATGTATGATTCCAAGTTGGTCAAATTCCAAGGCCACGCAATAAATAGGAAAAGTCAACACCATGATACACATTTATGATGTGATAAAAAGATGGCTGTGATTTGGAAAGGCTTCTTCAGAACAGAAAATGAAAAACATTGCAAAAGATATTAACTCAGACATACTAATTTCCATGCATTCTTTTCCACCACACCTAGAGGTGAGAACATTAAAATCTGAGTCCTAAGAAGATTTGGCAGGAAAGCCAAATAGTTTGGATAGTTTGGATAAGAACATCAAATAGTAACATTAGCATGAATGTCAAGTCAGTGAAACAGGGCTTAGGTCCAGAGAGGTTAATAGGGAGGGCAAGAAAGGGGTAGAAAAAGCCTGGATGAATGTCCACTTTTTTCTTCATTCTATTGCTATTGTATCGACCATTATGCACTAGGAAAACTAGAGAAAACACAAAGAACTGTGGGAAGATCCACTCAAGAAAAGTGAAGTCACACCTTCCAGCAAGACGCAGATGATTTACAGTCATTTGCTACCTCGGCTCAAAGTTTAAAGTGAGACCATGAAGGTGCAAGTGACCAGTGACTCTTTCACAGAAGGAAAGCTTCTGTTCCAACCACTTTTGTAAGCAGAAGACTCCTCTTGAATCTTGCTCCAATTTCAGACTTGGTTTCTCCCACTAGAAATAGGTTTCTCCCATTTTCAAACAAAACCAAAGACTACCCAAAAAACCCCAAACAAACAAACAAACAAAAAACCACCAAAAAACCACCCCGACAACACCAAAGAACAAACAGGTAATTTTTGCAGAAAATCACAATCTTTACCTGCTGATACACCAGGCTGAAGTCACCAAACTCTACCATCCAGCATGATTGGCATACAGTTACACCACCAAAAAAAAAAATTACTAATAGTACTAACTACCTTCCAAAGGAGAAAGGATGGTAAGAAAAGAAGAAAAAAAATCTCCTTAATTAGCTGCTTTCTCTCTTATTGCCAAGTTCATAACAAAGCCTACAACTTCATTTACCTGGCAAATGAGAAGTCCATTTTAAACCAGGCATATCAAAAGTGGCATTGCACAATAGCATTGCAAACACTTGAAACTTGATGCCTCCATGGGATTCTGTTCAACACTGTTCTTAACTATAATCAATGCTGGATCGTTCAGGGAAAAACCATTCCCATCGCTTCCCTTCAAAGGGATGTAATATAAATGTTTTGCATTAAAATAAAATTTCTTCAGGTCTGTCTGACATTTGGAAAACTGCCTAAATGTGAATTCAACAGGCACCCACAAGGTGTTAAGAGTCTAGTGCTGCCACCTAATGTTCTATTTGAAACCATTAGCCTAGAATCCCACATTTTAAGACCGTGTCTCAGCACTGTATCATTCTCTTCCTTCTCCACACATATCTACCAGCAGCTTATATCAGCATGCTTCATCACAATGAAGAAAAAAAGCTGTATCTCGAGGAAGTAAGACAGGAAAAAACTCACAAGTAGCAGAAGAGTTTACATTTAAGCACTGGCTTCTTTAAAACCAGAGTTTCATCAACTTCACAGAAGCTAACTAAAGAGGACACACAATTTACCCAGGAAATTAGTGGCAAGTGTCTCCTACCCAGTGCATCTGAGACATAAAGCAACTCATTAAAACTTTTCTTTAAAGATGCATTTAGCTATGCATACATGAAAATTACTCTCTCAGTGAAAATAAATGCAAAAAAGCAAAATTCTTGACCATGTAGGTATAATACATCTGAAGCATCCTTCTGGTGTATGGGCTTTTCCTTCCCAAGAGAATAGGAGGAGATAAACAATTTTAAAATACAATTACACTATAATCAATGATTATTTACCCTAGCTAATAATCTAGTATTTTCACTCTACTTTCAAGCATTTTCTTGTCAAATTAGTTCACTAACACAATTAGTTCAGTCTGTAGTGTGCAGCTGAAGCCCAGTGAAAACAGAGCAATGCAAGAAGAATTAGCTCTATATAATTTTTTTAAACATGGGGGGGTAGGGAAACAGGTCTATGAATTTCAAATTTTATATTTGTGTTTAATCTTGTGTTTGGTTTTGTGTTTAATCTATTTTAGAAAGAGCCATTAAATATCTTTTAAGTACATACCAAAATCTGAAAATCAGTATCTCATAAAGGGAGCAACACCAGTTTTAAGTGAAAATATTAGCAAAGTTAAATTCTATCTTACACAAACAGGAAAAAAAATTCTACAATTATCAGTTTGGTATCCATTCAAAAAGGGATCTTAGTACAAACAGTTCAAATCAAAAACACCATGCTTAAACTCAAAACAGCTACAGCATTCCATGCTAGATGATCTTTAAGGCCCCTTCCAACCAAGCCATTCTATGATTCTCTGACACCACCATGCACTGTGCCTCTATCTTCCAGAAATTCAACCACAGATTCCAAGGACGAAAGGCATAAACAAGTCCAATATAAGGAATTTTTCTCTTCTCCCAGTCTTTACTGCCCCATCAAGAGGTGGGACAGCTTATACACAAAGGATTGCCAAGAACACAAAACACAGTCCCAGGAGCCCACAATGGCACTGACCAAACTGTAGATAATACCCAGCAAGCCTGCAACCACTGGAAAAGTTCAGATGGGAAACAAAAGACAGGATAAAACTGATTCCCTACCAGATTTTATCTGACACACAACAATGGTTATAAGGGCCCTTTGCCCCTGAGGAGGCTGCACCACTGAGATTTATTTCAAATCCCTGAAAACAAGGAATTACAAAGTTGAATTTTTGTAAATCAATTTCAAGACCAGATTTCAACATTCTCCCAACAATGGCTAAAGGTGTATTTACAACACATGGCAGTTTCCCTTGTTTGACCTGCATTATGTATTTCAATAGAGAGTACCATAGAAAATATCTAAATCCAGATGAAATTCCCATCTTTCCAGTACCTGTATTAACAGCATTAAATTCTGCTTTTGTTTTAATTAACTTTTTTCAGAGCACCTTAACCTATGATCCTGTTTAAGACATAAAAGAAAGATATAAGTCTGAGAGATCATTTAATAACATGCAAATTTGTTGCTCCATACAGGAAATGAAATATCCTAAATCTTTACATCACACCAGATTCATATGTGCATTGAAAGCAAATAAATCATTTAAACCATGATACAGAGAACCTTTTTAAATTTGCATTTATCTACAGTAAATACTGCCATGTTCTTTAATAGCTTGCTAGTGCAATCTTAGCAAACTAATGATTTATGGTTTTGACATTTTAAAAATCAGAAATCTGTCATTTTATGACACCCAGTAGAAAGTCTGCTGGAGTTGGAGTTACATTACTCTGAATTTAAACTCAGATACATGAAGCATACATAGCAAAGCACTGTACCAAATATCCATTTCATTATTCCAACACTTCCCTCTCTAGCTACATGTCTGAAAGTTATCTAATGTTTTAACTTGAAATTTTTTTCTTTTAATTTTCATGAAGCAAGATAACTTTTGTCAGTTCTGGAAATATCACCCATCATCAAACAAATGCAATCTGCTGTGCCCTGAGAACACCATACTTCAGTGACCAAGCTGCACAGGTCTGCATCATGTCCTACCTTAATCCCTCCCCTCAAGGAAGGCGCCCAAAAGATAACATTTCTAATACCACATTAATCAAAAACAAGTCCAGAGTGGGAAACAAACCCTACAGTCAGAATGGCTTTACAGGGAATAATACCCTGCTTGCACCCACTTCCATCAGTCAGGACATTTATGCTGTAAGCAATTTTTTTCTGCCTAGAGGTTAAATCAGACAAAAAAACAACACTGCCCACCACTGACACCATGTCTGAGCAAACATAGCAGCAATTCACATGCTTAGCATTTTCTAACATATTTAGTGTTCATCATCTAAAAAAACTAACAGCCTGCTTTTTTGTTACTTAAATGTAAAATATTTCCAAATATATGTTTTTTGTCAACCAAGCTGGTGTGCAAAGCCAGCCACTATATTTCAACAAGAAAACTTTTTAGGAAGTTTCATTTAAGCATTTATTTTACTTATGATTTTATGAAATATTATATTTATTTCCATCTGGCAAGGGAAATCACTGGTGTAGTAAACCCCTTCCAATTATAAAGAAATACAAACAATTATTGAATTTTTCTTGTGCATGCCACTTGCACCAAACAGAAATGCTTCTAAATATATATAGATACATATCCACAATGGGTAAATCATGTACAAAACACACTACATTTGAGCTTCTGAAAATTCCAACTTCCTAAGCTAAGAAAATTAGAAAGAATGTAAATAAGTCTCAAAGAGTCTCCCAGTGCATCCGAAGAGAGGTATCCATCCCCAAGCAAGACATTCCTCTGGAACATGGAAAGAAAATACTTTTTGAATCATTACTTAAAAAAACTAAAATTACAAAGTTTTTATTTTCTCTTTAAGCCCTTTTAATTCCTATTTTTGCATTGGTTATAATATGATATACTAATATAGTAGCATGGATATAATTTACAAATAATAGTATATATTTATTGGGGATGAATGATCACCTTTATTTTTTAACTGGCGGTTTGTGCAATCAAAAATGTTTGAAGACCACTTGCCTAGATGCCAGAGAACAGACAATGTATCCCCATATTTTCCTCCAGATCAGAACATCTGTCTGGTATTTAGCAGTGGGTTGAGGGCAGGAAGCCACCACTCTTTACAGAATCTGAAGTTTGCATCCCGCAAGTCTCATGCAAACAATTCTTCACAGAACTTTATAACTTTTGAGTTACAGTTCATATCCACTTTGTGATAGTTACAAAGTGCAACTTTTCAAAAGTGTGTAACAACAAAAGTCTACAAGTAAAAAAAAAAAAAAAAAGGTTATGAGTTCATTCTAGAAAACATGTTTGAAAGCGTCTGGCTAGCCTGTAGAACCTAGGGAATAACAGCAACAAGTAAAGGAGAAAGGTGAAAGAAACAAAGGAAATCGAAGGAAAGTAACAAACCAGAAGATGTTCCAAACATGGAATCGCACACTAACAGCAAATAAACTTGCAAGGAAAATAAACCAGAGCTCAAAAAGGCAAGAAAGTACACAAGATGAAGAGATGAATCAATATACCTATAAAGCTCTGGCAGGTTTTATCAGATTTAGAAACCATAATGTTAAACACTTCCTCTCCTACTGGAAGGCGCAGCCCCCCCGTAGCTCCTCCACTGCCATCACCTTTCACAGCTCAGCAGGGAAATTGCTGGGAATTTCAGCACAACCACCAGGCACCAGGTCACAAATTCCAGCAGAAAACAAGAACCAGCACATCTGCTTTCATCATTTCTGGCACTGCCTCGATCCAGAACAGCTGGAAAACACCCGCCACAGTTGGCTGCTCAGAAGTGGCAGAGTTTGCTGCCATGGCTGTAGCAGGGACAGTTATGAGCTGGGATGTAAGGAACACTAAATGACATGCCACAGGAAATGTAGCACTCAGCTTGCCTTCTCACCATTTTTAAAATTTTCTGTGGCTGCGATCAACATGAGAACAACAAGCAGCCAACTCTGGCTAGAATAGAGGGTGCTTACAATAAGTAACAGCCTTTTGTTTATTCTTAACAAGTAATAACTTTTGAGGTTTTTTGCTTCCAGATTCTGCCATTCCTTTGTTCAGAGCTTTAAAGAAAATGGATTACTGAAAGCCAGTGTATAGAAATACTGCTAAACAGAAGATTTCTGCTAATCAGGGAAAAAAAGTGCCTTTGTGAGAACAGGTACACCAGGAAAGCCTCCATAACCAGACCATTTTTATCTGTATTCCTCTCAATGTCCATAAGGCAATACTTAAAGCAAGGACAGAACTGTGACTCTGACACAATGTTTGTTACAAGTTGCTTACATTTCTATGTTTGCAAAAACATTTTAAAGCTTCCCCTCTTCCCTGATTGCCACAACATTGTTTTTTGGTTGGCTGGAGTTTTTCCTCCTGGTATAGAAACTACTACTGCTCTAAGGCTCTACCCCACTCTGATTTCCCTCTTAACACTTTTCTCAGTGTACAGGCAATGACTGAAACAAACTGTCTCCAAGGAACAAGCACAACAGTAAACGACAGAAAAAAAATCTCACAAAATCACAAAGAAACAAGGAAGACAAAGACTGCAAGTGTTGCATATTATCATCATCACCTACAAACACACTCTCCTGTTTACAGTGTTGTGACCAAGGTAATTTCAGTTGTTGAAATTTAAAGTGCTGTAATTGAAATTGGACCTAAAAAGGAAAAAGTGGCTTCAATTAATACAAATCCAAACTATATTCTGTTTCTTTAATTTGGCAATCAAATTACCAACAGCAACTGCCACATATTGTTCAGCAAACCTGGCAAGACCCTTCCATTCCCTGTGACCGACTGCAGTTCAGATTGGAGAAAAGTAACTACTGCTAAATAAAATGGGGCTGAATTACATTTTGAAGTAAGCACTTAGCCAGTAAAGCCAGCATTTGCTTAGGCTTGACCTCCTCTATTCTTAACTTTCAAAAGAATTTATTTAAAACACAGAATTCAGCAGATTTATCAAAAATTCTGAAAAAGACACAGTATTAATGGAGTTCTCACCATTTTTTCATCAACACGGTCACTTGTAGCTGCACTTCTAAGGCAAAAAGGCTTTTTCTGGAATTACTACACTTGCAAGTATTCAAGAATTTAGGAGGATACTTAAAGGCTGTCCCACACAAAAAACTGTGAATCAAAACTAAATTATTACCCACAAGTGATAATCCATATAAGCTGAAAAAGGCTACATCC
>NW_005054304.1:1436308-1444214 GCF_000277835.1 Geospiza fortis | reverse complement strand
TAATTAAGTGAACAATAAATCTTGCCTCAGTGAGACAGTGAAGGAAAGAACATCTGCCACTATGAAAAGCTACTCAACTTGAACACAAAGAAAGCATCATTATCAAAGGAGAGGTCAATGCCATCAAGACAAACAACAGCATAATCTTTTCAGAAAAATCTTCTCTCTCATTCCATATCCAAATTATTGTCCCTTTTTTCTTTAGTGTTAACAGCCACTGTTAACTAATAAACATAATTTCCCTCCAATTCTGTAACTAGTAAAGCATCACAATAAAACAAAAAGTAACCATCCTCCTAGTTTCTTAAAATCTCTCTCCTGTATGAACTTATTTACTAAAACAAGTCTCAAAGAAAATATAAAACATCTATTATAGTCACGGATTCTGGAGCTGCAAAGGTAACTACAAATTTTACCGATAAAAAAACTTTTGGAAATCACAGAAGACTTCAATATTTTTCATCTAAACAAATAAATAGAAAATAATTTAAGTAAATCATTTTGATTTAAACTCTAAACCTGGAGATTTGGTGAATCTTCTCTCAGAGGAGCTATTTTGTTCTCTTTACTTCTACTAGCACATTATCTCTAGCAATGAAGTTTTGCCAAGGAAATTTGGCACTATGAAGAATCACAGATGCATTCCTCAAGGTTTATCAAATCAAGTTCTCAGTAACAGCATTTCCTGCAGCTTTCCATGCACATAAATATTTACTTATACGAGAAAGAGATTTCCCAATGCAACAGCAGAAGTAATTGCCACAAAAACTATGAAACAAGAAACAAGTTTGAAGACAACAACCCAACCACCAGTATAAACTGTGGTCTCTTAGGTGTGAAGCCAAAGACCAGCACCAGTATCTGATATCTGCAGTGGAATAAGGGACCATGTCATGAAATTCATGGACACATACACCTTTAAGAGGAAGACGGAAAAAAACCCTAACAACAACAACAGCCTTTAATCTCAGGGTTTCCTTTTCCTTTCAGCCTACACATTACCCTTTGTTCCAGTGTAACCTGGAGAACAAAACCCAAAGAGCATTACTATCTACCACCTGCCCCAGCAGTAGCACTGGTGGGCACACACAAACACACACTCCTGCACAGCTCACCACACTTCTCTGAGTAGAAAGGCACCTTGAAAGTGGCAGCTATGAGTTGGTGAGTGTAAACCACCATTAACATTATACCAGCTTCATTTATACACTGAGCTTTAGTGTTGGCCTTTTTTTGTTAAAGATTAAGTCGTATGGCTCTGTTCCAAAGCTCCAGTGTCCTTATAGCACGCACATTTCTCTGTAAGGACACCAGTTACTCTCTGTAGTGGGTTGACCCTGGCTGGATGCCAGACATGCACCAAAGCCTCTCCATCACTCCCCTGCACAGCTGGAGAGGAGAGGGAAAATAAAGCTAAGGGCTCCTAAGTTGAGATAAGGACAGAGGGAGATCACTCACCAAACTGTCACAGGCAAAGCAGACTCAAATTGAAGACATTAATTGAATTTATTACTAACAAAATCAGAGCACTATAATGAGAAGTAAGATCAAACTTAAAAACACCTTTCCCCCACCCCTCCCGTCCTTCCCAGCTCTATCTGCTCCCCACCAGAGGCACAGGGAGACAGGGAATGGGGTTCTTCTCCACCCCGTAGTCTCCCTAGCTACCAAAACCTGCCCACAAATGCAATACATTCTCACACCTCACATTCTTCCAACTTATATTTCTCTACCCTCCTCCCTTAATTTTGCAATCATGTATAGAGCTTACAGTAGCTGTAGTTTTTCCACCCATTCTGTTTCTGCACAGAAAATGTTATGTTAAAAAAACCAATCATTTCATCAGTATTTTCTTGGTGTTTGGAATTCAGAAAACTCCTCCTAAAGCCAAGATAAATGCAAAAGGAAGCTTCCTGAAGCTTCCAGTTCCTAGGCTTTTAAGTCACTACGCATCACGGAATTGTTAGAGTTGGGAGGGACCTCTGGAGATCATCCAGTCCAACCCCCTGCCAAAGGAGAGTCACCCGCAGCAGGTGACACAGGAACACATCCAGGAGGGTTTTAAATGACTCCAGAGAGGGAAACTCCATGACCTCCATGGGCAGCCTGTTCCAGGGCTCTGCCACCCTCAATGTAAGGAAGCTTTTCCTTGTGTTGAGTTGGGACTTCTGAGTTTAGGGCCACTGCTCCTCATCCTGTCACTGGACACAACTGAAAAGAGCCTGGCACCATCTTCTTGGCACCTGCCTTTGTTTTGTATTTCCACACATTGAAGAGATCCCTCTCAGCCTTCTCTTCTTCAGACTAAACAGGCTCAGCTTCTGCAGTATCTCCTCATTAGAGAGATGCTCTGGAGCCCTGACCATCATCTTCATCCATCCATCAGATAAACTGGCACAAAACCACAAATATTTTAAGACACTGGTAATCCTGTCAGATTGTCATCACACATTTTTTCTAAACAAAATAAAACAGGGATGGTTTACATGGTTACAAACAAACCTACAACCAACTTGGGCTATTCTGCACACAAAATAAACTCAAGTACACCTATCCAGCTCTGCTACCTATGCTGGTTATTCCACACAAGTAACAGCACAAGCTCATACGCAGTTAGAGTGCAACGTGACAGCATACAGAGTAACTGAAAAAAGAAATCACTTCGCACGTCACACGTGGTCAAACCCACAAAGACATTTTTTACTTTTTAAAAAATACTGATAAAAGAATACTGTACTAGCAGGGAGGGGTACAGATCACAGAAAATAAGTTCAAAGAAATAAATGTGAACCTCATTCACTTACACACTGTTCAAGTTGTAAGCAAAACTACAAGGTCTCTAAGCAGGTTTCCTAAAAAGAGAGTCAACTTAATTTTAATGGATGATGTAAACAGGGTGTAGTACATGAAAACTGCTATCACCAGTATACTATGAAACTCCTGACTTTATATTCTGGTTGTTTTCCCCGTTATAATAACTCATTCAAACTTTAATATGAAAATATTCTCTACTGGACTATGATAAAAAGAACATTCACTCCTACTTCACACATTTCTCAGAAGCCACAGTCACTTGTGAGGCTGTAGCAAGGTGGGAGTTGGTCTCTTCTCCCAATGAACAAGCAATGGGACAAAATACAATAGTCCCAAAGTTGTGCCAGAGGAGGTTTATATTGGGTACTAGGAAAAATTACTTCACAAAAAGTGTTGTTAAGCACTGGAACAAGCCACACAGGGCAGGTTGAATTTCCAGCCCTGGAGCCATTTAAAAGATGTGCAGATGTAGCACATGGGTACATGGTTTAGTGGTGGACTTGGCAGTGCTGGGTTAATGGTCAAACTTAATGATCTTAAGGGTCTTTTCTAACCTTAATGATTCTGTGTATTCTAAACAGTCAGAAAATTCTGCCATTCGATTTTGGTTGGGTTTTTTTTACATTTTAAACTCACGAAAAGCATTATTTAATTGTCAGTGAAAGACTCCAAATCACTAATTCTACACCTGCTTAACCTGATCCCTCCAAAAACTAAACAGGATTGAAGTCAAACACAAGTCTGATGCCTTCTCTGCTCGTCAAGACAAGAACCCATTAATGCTGACAGCTGAGTACAGGCAGGGTACTTGGAATAGCTGACAGCTGCTGTGTTAAGGAGTAACAAAATATTAAATTTCAGAATACTGCCTTCAAAAATAGTTATTTTACTATAGTAATAATTAATTTTAAATACTTGATTAAGAAAATAATGATCGCTTGTTGCAATTGGCATAACATTATTTCACAACCCGTGAACAGGATGCAACTGCCTACTCCAAAACCTACTTTCATCTCAACTACAAGATATTATGTGCATTGTTTGTTTCAAATCATACAACCATAGAGGAAAAAGCAGTTCTTAGTGTAAAGGAAAACTCACACAAGTGCTTCAGCAATCATTTCAGCGTACAGCAGTTTTCTTAATGTAAAACAAACAGCAAGTATAAAATACATGTTTTGATTCTGACAAAACATGTGGTTTAAGCTTTATTCTTAACAAATTTAAGACTTGTACTATCAGCTCTGTAAAGAGCAATTTATTCAGAAAATCTATTTATTATGGATTCAAGATTACTTACAGGAAGCTTTTTGCTTGTTTGTTTCACAATTTTCTTTTTTCCATTTGTAACAAAAAGTCCATACAAACCACCTTGCTTCTAAGCTGTGGGGTATTTCAAGCTGCAAAATACTCATTTCCTGAGAGACACAACTGCTGTCTTTTTAGAATTATTATTAAAAGACCTCTCCATCTCTTTACACTCTCATATGAGAATGAAAATACTGATTCCTGGGGAACTGCACTTAAACTTAATTCTCTGAAAATGTACCCTCTTTGAATTGTTCAATATGAGATTTGCACTGTGAGAAATAGCAGTATCTGATGAGAAATGAGTTTTTCTGGGCCATGAAATAAAAACACTTTTTGGAATGAAACAATTCTTACAGACATCACTTTTAAGACCTGTCAAAGGTTCAAAATCTGTGTTTTCATCACATGAGATGTAGGCCCAAATTCTCCTCATTTGTACTGGCCCAACTTACAGCTGAGCTATTTTTCTCTGACACCAACACAACAACCTCCAGAATTTATTTAGTAGTCTATCTTAACTTCTCCCATAATCAGCAACTTCCCTGAAGCACTGCAGCATTATTTCTTGTTAAATGAAACATTCCAAAACAGGGCAGGAAAACCCACAAAGAAGTGAAGGAGAAAACAACAACAGATCTGAAGGCACAAAGAAAAAGGAATTTTTTTTTAAGGGAAAATAAACAGAATGAGAATTACAGACTATCATGTCAGTGAAATAGTATGGTGAGAAGACTAAATTTGAAAGCAAGTTCCCCAGGTTCCTCAGAAAGAGGGAAAGATTGCAGGACACAGAGGGGTTTGTTTTAAGGGAGCAATGCTGGAGCCTGAAAATGAAAAACAAGTACTGTTTCTGTAATATATTATCTTGTATTGTAGAAATATGTACAGAAATCATATTCTGCTTGTACCTGTCCGTGGTTTAATCTTCTGCATATATTTCTTCTCCTAGTTTCATTCAGCTTTTCCATAAATATTCTTGCTGAAATCTCCTCTATATAAGTTTTTTTGCACAGTGTGGACTAGGGTTAAAAAACTGTTTGTTGTTACCTTGCCTTTTCATTCTTAAGCTTTACCTGATCTTCAATTACCACTTACATACATTATCACAGAATCTCAGAATGGTGTGGCTTGGAAGGGATCCTTAAGACCATTTATTTCCAAGCCCCCTGCCACGGGCAGGGACACCATCTGCTAGACCACGTTGCTCAGGACCCATCCAACCTGCCTTTGAGCACTTTCAGGGATGGGGCTTCCAACTGTTTCTCTGAGTAACATCTTCCAGTGCCTCACGACCATCTCAATTAAGAATTTCTTCCTAATATCGAATTTAAACCTGCTCTCTTTCAGTTTAGAGCCATTACCCACTGTTCTACCAGTAAAGTTTTGTAAGAAGTCCCTCTCTAGCTGTCTTGCAGCCCCTTTATGTACCGAATAAAAGGCTGCAGTGAGGTTCCCCTGGAGCCTTGCCTTCCCCAGGCTGAACAACCCCAACTGCCCCAGCCTTTCTCCCATGGGAAAGGTGCTCCATCCCCGCCATCCCAACACAGATGACTCAGCATCAACACACAAATGACAGAGCTCCTTCTTTCACCATAATCATCAATTCAAAAATTAGCAAAAAAACTTTCTGAATCCTCCTTGCTCATCTCTCAGCCTCCAGTAGCTACAATACAATGATGCCAAATTACAGTTCAAGATAATTCTTTCTAAAATGTTTGTCCTGCTCATTTCAGCACATCCTAAACATGTGCAAATCCTCCTGTTCCAGGTGAAATTAAACATTCCAAAATAAAAACTTAAAACTCCATTTTCTCAAAGGAAATTCAACCAGAACTTAACTTTTTTTCTTTTTCAGCTAAAACCAGAAGAAACCCTGCTTTTCAACAGATACTTGTCTTTACCTTACTCTAGTTTTACTCTTGTCTTTACTTCTGGTTTTGCCTTTATTTTTCTGTCAAGGTGCTCTTCTCAAGCACTTTATTATCTTCTATTCTGTGCTGTCCTAACACTGCTTTCAGCAACCACTGATAGAACTGAACATACAGGCAATTATAACTCAAGTTGCTTACTTGATAAGCTATAGTGATTTAAGAAAGAAAAAAGGAAAAAAGCCTATGAAAAATACAAAAGAAACATTTATCATAGCACAATTCACAGAATTTGGAAGGGAAAAGAAGTTTCCAGAGGAAACAGACTTTTTCCTATGTCCTCTTGGTCTGATTTATTTTGAGCAGCCTGTACAAAGATTGTCTTTGTACAGAACCAATCTTTGAATACCTCCCTTAGATCAAGTCATCAGGTTTAAAGCTGCCCACATTTTCAGAGGCCTGTAATCTCTGCTAATAATACTTTGCAGATACTTTCCTTGACTGTCATCTTAGACAGTTATAGCAGAGGTGCTGATCATTCCACTTCTCATACAACCAACTCTTGTTCTCACACCCACCTATCAATATTGACAAGTCCTTCCTTGGGAGTTCATCTCTGTCACTTGGGTCCTCTTCCCAGATCTCCTCCCAGGTTCCCCAGACCATTCAGGTCACAACCCTCAAAATAACAATAAAAACAGTCTGAAACTGTAAAATAACTCATCTGGTTCTACTGCACTGCAGCCTACCGGCAGAGGACACACGACAGACACCATGAATGGCCACAAGCATCAGCACTTCATAATTGCCCAGTACAACCTTTTATACACATGCATAACACCTGTGTGCCTTTTTACTCTTTTGTGATTGGTCAAGGCACATCAGCATTCCATGCTTCTCTTCCTTCAATATTGTTCACCTGTCTTATACAGCTGCAACCTAGCAGGGGCAAGATTGCCTGCAGGGCTATCTCTATTCTTTTACAACCCATTCTCCCACAGCGTACTGCAATTATTTCTGTAACCTTACTTCAACTAGAAGACTCTCCTAACTTCTGCCTCTTATTTTGCTGGTTTTCTCCCCATCTTGCACCTAAAATTACACAGTACACTTTCAGAAAACAGCACTGGGGCTACGAACGTACAGACCAGCTGAAAGAAAGGCCAAACAAGGATTTGAGCAGCCTGGTGTAGTGAAAAGTGTCCCTGGCCATGGCAGCAGCTTGGAACTAAAAGATCTTTTAAATCCCTTCCAACCTAAATGATCCTCCCTGCCTTAATTAACAGGAGTTTAACATTTCTCTCTTCTCTCCTTGTTATGGGCTACCTGCATGACTCAAGGGAAAAAGCTTGAGTTTTTCCAAGTTTTTTCCAAAAACCGAACATACCAACATCCACCAGAAACATTACAAAACAAAACACACTAGTGTAGATTAGTAGCAGAATGTTCTCTGCACATCTGCTTCCAGGTGTTTAATACTGGGTAGGGCACTTTGGGTACTTGGTGTCTCATGAGGATTTGAGGAAATGTGTAATTGCTGTCAGCAGAGGTGCTTGATGAGTGTTAGCAGAGCAGAAACCAGACAGTTTGACACAGACTGTCACTTGTGGGCCCTCAGTAGCCTCATGCTGAGCCCTGCCGCCACAGGAGCCATTTGCGTCAGGAACTCCATTTAGCCTGGAGCTGGTACAAGAGCAATGGGAATGTTGTTGTGAAGACCTTTGGTTGTTGGGGAGTGGATCCTTGTCACCTCTCAACCTTGCACTGGCTCTGTAAAGGGTATTGGGCAGCAGGGCTCCTGGACTCAAAGCTCTAACCTCCTCTCTCCTGTGAGCTTTCCTTTAGGCACCATTGGAAAGATGGTTCCAGGTCCAGCAAAAACACCGATTTAGGAGATCTCTGAGAAACATTCC
>NW_005054304.1:1432707-1436242 GCF_000277835.1 Geospiza fortis | reverse complement strand
CCTGCTGCGGCTCAGTAGTGTCCCACCTGTTCATGTCTTGCTGAAGCCAGAGGAATAAAAACAAATAGGAGTTTTAATGTTGTAGTTCAGATTCCTCATTTGTCATAGTTTTAGCCAAGCTCCCTCCTGTTGCCTGTGGACCTGACTACCCCAAACATCCAATCAAGGATTTATGGGAAGAAATGGCAAATGCCTTGTTGGAGAGATGCCTTTCACAGCTCGTAGTATATCTGAGTATAATAATTTCTCTTTAAAATACTTGGATAACCTGGCACCTTGCCCTGCCACAGAGAGCAGTATTTCAACAGAAGGTGACTCAACAGATACAGGAAAAAGAATCTATTTACACAGCTAATGGCTGAGCTTGTCTGCCATATCACCTCTGGCAGACTGATGGAGCAGTGCCATGAGCTGAGTTTTCCTGTGCTGCCCACAGAGACTGCATCTGAAAGACAGCCTTTGAGTCCTTTCTCAACTATTTCAGAAAGAAAAACCTTCATGGCATTTTCAGCTTGCCCTGTGCTGCTGTTCCAGTGGCCTGTAACTTGCATGCTTTAGGGGAAAGCGTGCACCCTGATGTCTTAGGGATTGATTCTGAAATTTTTATCTTAACATGATCAGCTCAGGGCCTTCTCTTATAACTTCTGGCCAGGTGGCTCTCCCCCTGAGTTTGATAGCAGCTCCAAGTGCACACTGCTTACAAGCTTAGTCACAGCCACTGGATTTCATCCCTTCAAAGACGTGTCTGTAAAGACCCAGTTATATAAAAGTTGTTTCCTTGCAATTTAAATTAGTTTAAATTCAGTCAGAATAAATAAAACTTTCACAGATCTTAGGAAATAAAAGACAAAAGTCAAAAAGGAGAATGAAATAAAGCAGCACAAAAAGGATAGCTGTCTAAACATTTTCATATCCTTTGGCTATTTAGAAACACATTTTTACAAAAAAAAATTAAGTGCTGACTTCTTATTTGTGTAAATTAGCATCAAATGCATCTGTCCAAAGATAATCAGATATCAAAACTGGTTTTACACACACTTCAAAATAACATAGTAATGGGTATTTTGTCAATTAATTCAAGGTATTGTCCGATGGTTTTTGTTACTTTTCTTTCTCTTAGAAAGGCAACAATGCCAATCACGGCATCCTTACTGGAAAGTCAGGACTGTGCTCAGATCTCCTGCTACGCAGAAACAAGACTGATGAGCACCATCTCATGGGCACTTCAGGTAACAGAAAAAAAAGAACTTTGTCAATTCTCCAGTATACAGATTTACTTTCCAAAATAAATACATTGAAATTGAATGACACACAAGCATAATTTTGAAGTTTCAGATGCTTAGATATAAAAATATGGCTCATATTAAGGATTTTCCAAAAAATCATTCACTGCAAATAAATCTGACAGGAACATTGTCACATTGACATTCATTCTATAAGTATTTAGCCACTAAAAAAAGTATTTAAAAGCAGTTAGGTACATACAATTAACAACACACCCATCCCAAAGAATCTGGAAGAGAAACTATAAAATAAGTTCTAAAAAAAATAAGAGCAGTACCAACAGAACTCTCGTTTCCCTTTTTTATTTAATTTTAAAAATAATTTTTAAAGCATGATTACACACTTGACTGTTTTCTTTTCAGCTGTATAATAATTAATAATGTTCTAAGAGATTGCTTACATCCATTCCAGCAGATCCTAGAATGACTAAAACATGACTCCTTAAAAACAGTCTTGAGGGCCACATTACTTGGGAGTACTTGACATTCAACAATGCAGTTCCTCTGTGGCCTGAAATTTTACCCAGCAACAGCAATACCTCAGGGAGAACAACCCAGTTCAGGTTACAAAGACACTCCTGTTGTAGCTCATGACATTTCTATCTTTCTTCAGTTAATTGGAAAGTTTAATACCAAATAAATTTATAGAAAACTAACTTTGCTAAGCACATTTCTGATTAAAAAAAATTTGCTTACTATGGTTTCTGTAAGCTTTATTGGTAAAATATCTTGAAATAGTCACTTTCAAACTAGTTTTACTCCTTTGAGTGCTAAATTTTACCAGCCCTGAACATCAAATGAAACTTTGTTCTATGTATTTATTTATTGGATACCAGTTAACTAACAAACCAAGGACCAAACCAAAACAAAAGATTAATCACAGCACTTTTAGCACCACTGCAGAAATTAGAGAATGCAGATTCTGCCAGCCAGGCAAAGCTGCTCCAGGCTGAGCACTCAACTACAAAAAACAGACTGCTCATTCTAGAGCAGCATCATTTTTTAAAAGATATGAAGCATTGTCGTGTCCCCCCTGCCCTGAACACAGTGTAGTTCTGGGAAAGGTGTTCATTAGAACAGCGTGGCTGGACCTGGAAGTGGAGGCCACAGCTCTCCAGCCTTTGTGTCACCTGCCTGCACCACCTCTGCAATCATCCTACCGCAGCCGGGGGTCAAGCCAGATCTAGTATTTCAGATGCAGATCAGGATGACTCTGTGTAATCCCTCCAAGCAAACCCGACAGTGTTTCCTTGGCTTCCTTCCAAAACTAACTCCAGTGATCCCTCTGCACAGCCTCCCCAGCACAGAGACTCAGCCAGCTCCACACTCACATTGTATTAGCAAATTTGCCAGTCTAGATCCTCCCCAGTTCATATCATGATATAAATTCTTGTTACACAACTTGTCATGTCACAACATGAATCTTCATGAAACTATCAGGATCAAAACAGATGCCTTTTCTCAAGTTCACTTTAGCCAGGACAAGAGTATCAATTCTCAATCAGCTGAAATAATTCTCCTAGTTATGACAGGAGGCAGTCCAAGACTGGACTGCAGGGTCACCAACCTTGCCAACAAACAAGGGTTTCCTGCCTGGTAACAAATATTTCAGCTCCATCCCATGAGTCCCATCTCACAACAAAAAATTAACACTAGGGCAAGACACATTTTGTATGAAGAAGAACATAATTATCACAGCCCAGACACTTCAGCATCTTTCCATTCCTGACTCAGGCAGGTCTGTACCAACTCAAATATCATCTTACTCCAGTTTCCAGATTTCTCTAATAAAGATGAGAAATTTCTGCAAGGCCAAACATACAAAGTTCCACCCAATGTATCAAGCCAATTTCATCATCTTTGGATGGGCTTTCATTAGAGCACTGAACTTTCTTCCCTTTACAAACAAAAAGTTTACGCATCATTTATTCTAATAAATACAAAATCCAGGCTTTTTTAATTAGTCTACAAGGCTGATCTGCATTCCATAAGACCCCATGGAACTAATTTCACTACAGTGTTTCCAACATCTTCAAATTTCTAGCGGAACTCCTCATATAAGAAACACTTGGCTGTTTTTAAGTTTTTGCACTGTTAAACTTACTGCCACTCAAACCTAAATGACTGCAGGCCTATTGGCAATTGTTCTAAGCTGTCCCCTAATCCACTTTGCCAAGATTTATTATTACACTTAGTCTGCTGACTAACTGCATAAAATATTAGTTGGCCTTATGGCTGATGTTATGCAGGAG
>NW_005054304.1:1418664-1432682 GCF_000277835.1 Geospiza fortis | reverse complement strand
AAGGGATGCTTTTATTGGCAACTGCAAACTTTGAAGTGCTATTCCAAGATAAGCCTTTCAGTAGCTGAATCTTAGGAGGAATGTTGCTCTTCCCTCAAACATTTATATCTTTTTTAACACTTAAACTTCCACTGTTACAAAACAACAGTACTCGCCTTCTGAACATTTTTATGTCAGCCACCACAATTATAGCACTCAGTACTACACTTCTAAAGTTGGATCACTCTGCTTCAATGGAATTCTAGTAACTGGTTTTGTTAAACAATATTATAGTTCTCTTATGCTTCTGTGTAGTACAACAAATTTTTTAAAAGCCATAAGCATATCTATAGATAGCACATATGCACAACACTGTAGAGAGTAACACAGCATCATACGCAGGTCAACTTAAGTAAAAAGCTAAAAAGTCTGCAAAACATTAGGTTTTATCTTAAATTCAAAGAGTCTGAACATAAACACTTTTCAGGTGTAAATTGCTATATCTCAGTGCACTAAGTACATTGCAAATAGCTTTACACACGTCCCTGAAAACCTGACTCAGGCTGGTCTCCAAATGTAAAACATCCCCATTGTGTTATCCAGATCAAGTTAATACAAAAACCCAAAGTAAACCTCTCCTTTTACTGGCATGACAGGTGAGCACACAATTTGTATTAGAGAAGACTTTCTGTAACAGAAAACTGAAGCAAGAAACACAAATACAGGTTTTGGCATGGCCACCACATTATTTCAGCTCTATCAATTGCTGAGTTATGAAGAGTAAGAAAGAAAAACTGTCTCTATTTACTCAAACACTTGCAGTAAGAGCAATGAGGTCTTGGAAATCCAGCTAAACTTATAAATCCTAAGCTTTCTGTAATACCCTTAAGATGTTTGCAAAGTATGGGATTTTCCACCCAGTAAAGCCTCAATTTTCCTTCTGACATTTATGATATATCTTTTTCCTATTTAGCATTTACTTAAGACTGAATTATGCAGCGTGAGTGAAGCAGATTAGCATTTTAGCCACATTAATCACTCTTCAAGGGAGCAAGTCTGTAGAAGCACATGGGTGTCTCATGTATGACTACTTAGACATACAATTGCAGCACTCTTATATTACAGAAAACCATCACTACTGAAGTATATTTATCCTGTGAAATTGCAGCATTACGCACTTTCAAAAAATCATGTTTGTTTGGGGTTTTTATACATGTAAATGGAAATACTGAAAAAGAAATTATTCAGTTACCAACACTGGGGAAAATATGAAGCCAATGGATGGAAGGTAGAAGGACAAATATTTTTTTCTTCATGTTTGTCCTGGTTTAGGGCAAATTTGGGACTTAACTTGAGAAAGGGATGGGATTGTTCAGGTTTTTTTTTTTTTTATTACTGGATACCCGTTGCAAAGCATTTAGCACAAAATACAATTTCTAAGAAACCATTCTTTTTTCAAAATGAACCCAAAACATTTCATCCTTGCTGCCACTCACCTGCCTTCTTTTATGTGCAATGCTGTCTTTGGCAAAATTTTTACCTAAAAACAGCTGGTCAATGTCAGAATTGGAACACAAAAGGTTCCTGTGAAACAAATATTATTCAGAAATTGAAGAGTACTTCAGTATAAAAATTTCAACTTTGTTCCTTCCTTTCATGCAAATTTTGAGACAAGAGACAGGAAAGGGACACGTGAAAAACATTTATAGTCAGCCCAACCAAATACTAATGAAACACTTAAGCAAATGTTCAGGACGAAAAGTAAAAGTTATAGAAGAAGAAATTCAAGTTACACCTATCTGTAACCTTACCAAAGTATAAAGCTAGTGTCAATTATGCTCTGACAAAATACTGTCCACTGCAGTTTGGAATGTTTGTACAAAGCAATTTTCAGACAAGCCAGAAAAGAGAACAGCTTTCAACATCTAGAAAATTCTAACAAATGAGCATTTGACTGCAACACCAACAAAACACATTCAATAAGTGTGCTATTCCAGTGATTCTATCACCTCAAAGATCCTTTTTTTCAAAAACAAGGTAAACAAAGCTTTAAGAAGAAATCAACATTACTTAAAATGTCATTGCCATTACATTTACTACATAACTGAATCACAAGTATCTTGCTGAATGTCACTACCCTTCCAAATCAAAAGGTCATATGAAGCAAGTTTCTATTTTTGATTTACACACTTCCCATTAAGACAACTAACCAGAGTGCTGAACACTGTATCCACCTGTTTCTTGAACAGTCGTGGGACTGTTTGCAAAAGTTTGGAGCTAATTTAGCTGCATGACTCTGGAGACTGCTGCAAACCCTGATGCCACTAAAGTAAAGAACAATCATTACAGTGCTTCTCTCCCTTTCTGCACCTGGGCAGTCCAGGCCAAGAGGAGAGGCTGCAGCAAGTGTAGGGCAAAGCACTAACACAGTTCCAGACTGAGCAGAACACACAGAAGAAACAGACACTAACAGCATTCTCCCTGAGAAAACTTATCAGTGGCAAGCACTTCATCATCACCAAAGCTGTGCACTGAGGGGACCAACGGGGAAAGGAGGATTATGGAAAATAAAGCTGCAGATAAAAACCCCTCTCCGTGGTAGACGCCTAAATTCCTAAAATATTACGTACTCATTTGCTCCGCAGCCATTTTTAATCTAACAGGGTTTATCCTATTATACCACTTTAACTATGTTACACATGGCACTACAGATGGTGCTAAATGACTCCAGGTAATCAGAAGAATGCTCTTGTGAGATAACTACATTTAAGAAGCAATAAAATTAGATTTCTTTCTCGTGTTATGTTCCAGTCCTATTTCTCACTGTGTTTAATACAAAACTAATTTCAGCTTTATAGCACAGTAACATTTTTGGAACCCAAAAATATGTGAATGAAGTCAGTCATGCAAAACTCGAGACTTTGTTACACTGTCACAAACAACCTGAGAAATGCATCCATTTAAGGGAGAATTTTAAGGAGTCTGGTAGGGAAACAGGAGTAATTGTTTCTGTTTATGCCTCCTATTACTCCAAAAATTAGGAACAGCTTTTATTCACAATACATTAAAATGCTACATTTATTAAATAACCCAATTTACATATTTCCATATTTCATATGCATTCAGTCCATTAATCACCCACCCTACTAGCCTTAATTATTTTCCATCAAATCCACAATTAGATTCTCATAAATTCAAAAGCATCATCTTAGGGGACAAGGGACCTTAATTTTTTTCAACTTACACTAGTCCAGTTACCAGTTTAAAAAGTTTTCCACATTGTAAGTATAAAAGCTCTTGTTTCTAACCTCAGATAGCTGCTGGCAGTAACCATGATTATGGCCATCTGCAGTAATAGCCATGACAACAGCTGCAGCCAAAGCCAAGCAAGTCAGACACTTCAAATTCTAGCACATCTGTCCCTCCTCAGAGATCATCCTTCACACCTGGCATTTGCCGCACAAAACTAGGCAACAAAGATCTGTCCACAATGTATCTGCTTCACATGACCTACAGGAACTCCAAACTTTAGCTGCTAACCGTTACACATTTCTGACTTCACATTTGAAAACCTGAGAATTTTCACTTCTTCCTCCATTCAAGCTGCTTCTTTAGTATGCACACTCCAGAGAATAAGCAGATAAAATAGAAAAACAATTCCCAGAATCACTTTTAGCACTAGCAAACAGGACTACTTCTGTATTTGTATACTTTCTTTGGTAATTATTTTTTCAATACAAAGAGCAAATATTATTTCTGCCAATACATGTTAATACAAACAGCAACTATTACTCTTCCTGATATGTGTTGTTCTTCACTTCAAAGAAAAATAAAAGAAGCATTTTGCATTCACACAAGTACTATTATTTGGGTTTGGTTTCAAGCAAGTATCACACAAGTTCTAGCATGACTTTAGGTTTTAGGACACCCTACTTTAGGAACTTGCTTGCACAACACAGCCTGTGTCCTGCCTTTACAGGAACAAGCCTCTCACTGCACTGTCACCAAGAACAGCTTTTGTGTTCAGTTCCCTTTGCATAACTAAGCACTATGTAAAGTAGTGACTGGCAATAAGATTCTCAACACAAAGATGATGAAGTCCTCTAATTTCTCACTACAGTTAGCAATAGGCTAACTTTTGGGACAAATAGAACGTTTCAACAAAACACAAAAGTTTGTAATTTTCCCAATAGATTAAAAAAAAAAAAGTTGCAGCTCCTCACCCCCAAGTCTACCAGAGGACTTGAGTGTTTACAAATTTTCTTCAGTGACAGTCACTGTTATGGGACAGGTCACAACCACAGCAAGACAGAAATCCTAAACAACACAGCTTCATATTCCACTGCCAAGTTGTAGCGATACGATCCTTGCTAGAGCTTCAATCTATAACCTCATTTCAGGTTTTAGGTCATTACATTCTGAAGAGCTTCAGTCAAGTTATAACAGGTTAAAACAGCTAAAAAACTACCCTTATCACAAATTACATGCTTTAAAAACTAGACTTCCCACCTCCTTTTTTTTCCAATATTAGGCAACAACAGAATTAGCACAGCAATATCTTACCAATAAAATGGCTTTTCAGGAATATTGCTCTTATGGTGTTCACAAAGTGATTAACAGACACCCACAGTGTCTTAGAACATTAAAGTTTAGCTCATTTCACAGTTTCTCAATTTCTAGTTCTCATTTGACAATTTCACTTTTAACTTTCTTGTTTTTAAACAGGTTTTTACTTTTTGCCACATAAGCCATCTCATGAATTGGAAAACAAGTAACTAAATGGCAACCTACACATAGCAAGTACCCCTCAGAGGATGTTTCATGACTTTAGCTAACAGCAGTGAAATCTTGCCGTATATCCTGATATGTATTGACAGATAATTGTACAATCACAGAATCACCCCACCTGCTTAAAACATGGGGAGATTAGAAGATAAAATCAACCCTTCAAAGAAGGACAGTTTGTTACACCTTCAGAATGAGAACCCAGCTTCAGCCTTCCAGCTGCATTACAACAGAATTTGCAGATGAAACAGGACCAATGTGTACACAAAGTACAAGAACAATGGGTGCTGCTGAAACTGCAATATTTCATTCCAGTCTGTAAAGTTTGTGCGGCTATTTATTGGAAAAGTCACATTCTGAGTTACAACGAACAGCACAAATGTTTTCCTTTCTGCCTTGTAAATGCAAAAGGAATTCACACTTCACATAAAAACACAACACAACAAGCATAATGAGGCAGCTCTCGAGCCAGGTACTTAGACTCAGTACTCCTTGGTTATCAAGGAGGAAGAATAGCTGGGCCAAGCAGTGGGAAGCCCAACACGACCGTCCTCCTTTTCTAGGTTCCAACTCAACTTCCTTGATAAGCCTGACTGCACCCAGCAGAAAACACACATCTGCTGCTGCTTTGAAAGCACAGAATCACAGAACAGTCTGAGCTGGGAGGGGCCATAAACAGTACCCAGCTCCAAACTCCCCACTGTGCACAGGGATGCCACCCACTAGAAGAAGTTGCTCAGGGCCCCATCCAACCTGGCCTTGAACACTCCCAGTGGGGCACCCACAACCTCTCTGGGCAGCCTGTGCCAGCGCCTCACCACCTGAAGAATGTAAAGACATTCTTGACATCTAATCTAAACCTGCCTGCTTTCAGTACTGTCTCTGCAGCCAGAGTGGGTCTTAGAAGATCTGTTGTTATGTGATCAAAGGCTGAACCCATACGTCTCTGGAGCACAGCATCACATAGTGCCTGCACAAAAAGGGTAGAACTTCAGAGAAAATCCTTGAAGATTGCTTAAAACAGAAACCAATGAGCAGTCTTAAGGTATGAACCACTGACTCTTCAGAGCCACTTCTCAATTATCTCAACATCTTTTCCAGTACACATCTGACTCTATAAATACCTTACAGGGTCACAGCACCAGAACATGGAAATGCCTTACAGAGATCACAACTATGTCACACATAACTAATATTTCATAATTAGAGTTGCTATCCATACATTTGATTATTCTGTTTTCTTTGACACCATGGTTAATTAGCATCAGGCCCATAACGGGCAATAACTCCTCTTGGCCAAATTATTAACCTTCCTAAACAAAGGCATCTTCGCCTTCAAAATTCTAAATATTAAGACTGAGGTTCAAGCACCTTTTAATATAGAAGTTTGCACATACAATTACTGAGAAATCCTTTAGTCTGCATCGATCCCATTGTTATAATGATCATTACCTGTTTTAAGAATCCATATGTGCATTCAAGCATTCTTTCCAATTTGCACAGTAAGGTCACAGGCAAACAAACCCATTTAGAAGGATCCTTGGTAAACAAAACTCCTTAAGAGTTGAGAAACAGAATTCTAACTACAACTCTAGCCTCATATATGTGAGCAATAGAGCTATAGGAAATATTAAAGCTGATTCTTAGAAGCTGGGAAGTTGAACATCCAGCTGGAAAATTACTATAAATGAGCATTTAAAGCTGTTCACCTCCTTCCCCATGTACCTACTTTAACTGGAAATTGAAGCATCAAGATCACTCAGTACTACAGAACTCAAATGCACTGCCAACCCACAGAAGACACACTGTAAGTGCATTTCAGAGCTAAAGAGCTATTCTGCACAGTAGGTATCATGCATGGTGCAAAACGGTAACTAAGCCTGCGTCTGACCAGTCCCATTGTAAGTAATATGCAGCATCACTACACTGAAATGCACAGAAATATCCTGTTTAGGATGATAGTGGAATTCAGCTACAAGTGCAGGAACGAGGCATGAAACACTCATTAAACCCCACATGTCAGCAATAGCTACAGGATAGTGTCACACTACAGAGCAAACGAAAACACAGACACTAAACAATACATGACAGAGATGGCACAAGCCAAAAGCCTCTGAAACAACTCTCCCTCATTTTACCACATGTAAATTAAGCTTAAATTTCTGGCCCTCTTGTCTACTTGAAGTGGGTTTTCCCATAGAGATGAACAAAGAATTACAAAACCACCAAATGGTTTGGGTGGGAAAGGACCTTAAAGATCATTTTGTTCCATCCCCTCTGCCATGGGCAGGGACACCTTCCACTAGACCAGGCTGCTCAAAGCCCCATCCAACCTGACCTTGAACACTTCCAGGGCTGGGGCATCCACAACTTCTCTGGGCAATTTGTTATCCTGTGAGTGGCCCATCCATCAAATTCACACCTCTCCAGTTTACAGACAAGGATGTTGTGCCAGATGCTTTGCACAAGTCCAGAGAGATGACATCAGTTGTTCTTCCCTCATCCACCAGTGCTGCAACCCCATCAGGGAAGGCAACCAAATTTGTCAGGCCCTTTGATTTGCCCTTTGTGACACCTTGTTGGCTCTCACCAATCACCTTCTTATTTACTATGTGCCATAGCACAATTTCCAGGAGTATCAGTCCCATGATCCTGTAAGGCACAGAGGTGAAACTGAACAGCCTGGAATCTCCTGGATTCTTCCTTTTTCCCTCTTTTAACACTGGGAGTTGTGTTTTCTCTTTTCCAGTCACTGGTAACTTCATCAGTCTGCTGAAACTGAACAGCCTGGAATCTCCTGGGTTCTTCCTTTTTTCCCTCTTTTAACATTGGGAGTTGTGTTTTCCCTTTTCCAGTCACTGGTAACTTCACCAGTCTGTCACAACTTTCCTAATAGGACAGATGGTGACAAGATCATGATATTTAGATAGTCCAGATTTGAATCCAGAAGTTTGAATTTGAAATAAATAGTTTATAATCAAGTTTTATAACAGCCCAATTACAGTGATTAAACTAAACTGCTCATGTGTGATGTTATTTTATGATGATTTCTTTGGGCAGTTTGGTTGCTCCTCTAAAATTCTACTCATATGTCTAGAATGAAAGAGATCCCAACTACTCCTTGCATACCTAATTAAAGAATCCCTACAGACACATCCATCTTTAAATAACAGCAACAAAGACATCAAGACTAACTCAGCACTCAAATAAAATTTCTGTGTTTTTTCCCCCATTTCCACTTTGTATCCAGTACTCCAGGTTTCTCAATTTGCACACACAAAACCCAGCTGAGGGTAAGCCTGAACTGACAAGTTTGCTTGTTACAGTCACCTACATCATCTGACAATGTGAAAATTATTTTCACCACATGCCTTTTTTTTTTTTTGAGGAGGGGGCAGACATTACACTACACTAACTTGAATCAAGGAGTGTTATATGACATTTTTTTTCAATTTCCTCATGATCCAGTTGGAAACAGGGATATCACTTACCTGAAAAATGACAGCACCATCATGAAGCAGGAAACCCAAGTTTCTGCCATCTAAATTCTATCTTTTTGAAATATGCCTAAACAACTCTAGTGATATCTCAGCCACTGGACAAAGCCCTTCACCTGAAAATAATGCACCTTCCAGGAATGAAGTCAGGATTTGGTACATTACAAAGAAATCTTTAGTAAAGTCCTAACATGCAGGCAAGAAATCCACCGTCTTCCAGCTCCATACCTTCCCTGTCACGTATGAGTGACTAGAAAACCTTATTTAAACACCTTAACCACAAGGTCTGGCATTTGTTTCTTTCAGTGCCTTCTCCCCATACTCATAAATCTGGCATTTTTTGCTGTGTATGAGCCTAGTCTTTGCATTAGAGGTGTCACAAGTGCTCCTTTACAAGTCGCTCACAGCATCCTCAATCCTGACAAATGGCAATTTGAATCTCCTCCTGTTAAGGGGAGAAATCAGGATGGCTTTCACTTCCTGCAGAGGTGAGACTTTACCAAATCAGCAAAACTCCCAAAGAGCCTATAGATTCCTCTTTAAAAGCAGTACACAGGAAGGGCACAAGTCTTCAGCACCAGGTCTCAGGTGAGTCATGGAATAAACATGTCCCCAAGGCAATGCTCCTGCCAATCAGCTGATGCACAGCAACTGCAGCACACACAGTGGCATCCACAGATTCCCAGCCAGCTACAGATTCCAGTGAGTGCTCAGACTCACTTCTGCAACAAGGGTGAAGGCAGCAGGTGCCAGGTCATGGAAGAGGAGGCAAGGGGGCACAGAAAGGACAAAGCAGTGTCCTAGCATAAGATTAGGCAGTGGATAAACTAGGGTGGCACAAGACTGGGACCTTACTTTTAAGGCAGAAATGGGCAAGGAAACATGGCAATAATTTCCTCATAAGCATTCACTGATTTATATAAAGATGGGAAACCATTGCTACATTTTCTGATCCTGAGAATTCTTTTCACTGCACTTTACTGTTCAGTTGAGCACCACTGCTACTCCGTTTAAAACAAGGGCATTTGAAGTGATAAAGACATCACAGCTTCAGAAGGTGACCTTTAGCTATAGATTACAAATTGGACAGAGAATCTTTTGCAATTCCAATTGAAATATCCATTCCCAGCATCTCAGGTGTTCTCCTATTCTATAACAGCAGCAATATATTAAAAACACACATTTCCCCCTCTCATGTTTGATGGTTCAAAATACATTCTAAAAAATGCAATCACAGTTACTCAGTTTTATACTCCATATCAGATACCTAAAAGTCAGGCATTAGGGCACCTAAATTACATACTGGAAGCAAATCCTACAGTATAAGTAAGCTTCTATTATATAGGGAGAAAAAAAAGCTTGCAAGTTCTTTTCAATCAAGTTCACAACCACGACTAGAGACAAATCACATGCTTAGTTTCAACAAAAACATTAGCAGGAGGCAGATGCTGACTGGACTAATAGTTTCCATTTGTTTATTTAACAGTCACGCACCATTCACAACATTAGTCATTTGGTTCTTATCCTCCCCTCACTGGCATTGTTATAAGGCTCATCAGCAATTCTACTTCTGTATCACTGGCCGTATTTTGCAACCAAAGTCTATGATTCCACATAAAAAACTTTTGGGTTTGGTTTGATGGGCAGGGAAAGTGTGTTGTTTTTCAGTTTGGTTTGGGGGTTTTTGGGGGGAGGGGATTGTGGTTCTCGTTTTTGGGGGGGTTTTTTGGTGATGGTGGTTTTTGGTTGGTTTTCTTAAGCACTGATTGATTCCAAGGTCCACCTGGATCATTAATAATCACACACAAAATAATTGTCTTTAGGAATACTGTTTTAACCCCAACAAGTGCAAACAGCACAACTTAGAAGCTTCTCTAATAACAGATTTCTAAAACTTAAAAGTTGCAGGATCTGCAAAGCCTCTATTCAGCAGCTCTACAGCAACAGGGTTTATCTCATTCCTTACCTACCCCCACCAAATCACATGTGGGAAAGCAGCCAGTACAATGCCCACCCAAACATACACAATTTGATAAAGGAACCGCTTTGTGAGGGGTTTACCATGCAAACGTTCAGCATCCTGGACTCCATAATCACACATTTCCCAGTTTACTGTGAAATGCTACTGGTTCTCTTCTTGCTGGTCTTCTATTACAGAAATTGCCTTCCTGCTGCAGTTACCATCTCACCTGCTGCCTCCTGGTGCCTCTTGTATTTCAGGACTTCCCAAAAAGAGAATAAATAAGCTACAGGTCACCCCATGCCTTCTTACAGTTACTGTTTTACAGGGCTAGTCCAGGACAAACCTAGAAATTTGGAGTACCTAAGTGGGGCAAATAGAATAGGCCCCATTTAGTGAACTTATCTCAGTAATTTCTGTCCACACCTCAGACAACAACTGCTGATGGAAAAAGAGGAAATGCTGACACACCCAAAACACACATTCATAGAACAGATGAGTCCTACACCATTACTCTGGTTTTGATTTCCAACTGCAAAGGAAAGATAACCCAGAAGCTCTTCAGGTCTTGATTTCTTCAGTTGCATCAACAAAGGAGAAGAGATTTTGCCTGAACAATTCAATTCCACCTTTTCAGTCACACAAAAAATAGTCTGAATTTTCTGCATTGATGCATATAGAATTTTTTTTCCAAGATATATGCTGAACAAAAAAAATCAACAAAACTATTCATATGCAGGCTGCAGTAAAGAGACTTGCAGCTCAAACTCACAGAACACTTACACAAGGCAACAGAGCACATCCTATTCCCACTAGCAATTCTCATTTAAATATCTTCTCAAGGCAGCTATTAACAAGAAAATCATGCCTGGGCTGCTCTGAGTTCCCCAGTTACTACTAGGGGAATCCAGTGCAACAGAAGGCATTAGAATTTTCTTCTCCACAAATTAGTTTCTATTTAGAAACTACTTATGCCTATTTGTGAAGCTCTGGAATCTAAAGCACTGTGGCAACACAAGCTCTTCACAAATTATTCCAGGCTCCCAGGGTCAGCACAAAGCCCCCAGTGGCTCAGGCAAAGGTACTATTGCAACTCCTGCAGTATCATCACTTGGTGAGTTTGATTACAGCAGTTGTGCAAGGATGCATCTCGATTGCTATCTGCCCTAAGCACAGAGCGCTGCATGCTGGAAACTGCAGTCTCCACTGGCCAGGCAGAGCACTCACAAAGCAGGTAGCAATAGTATCCTGTTTTACCATATTCATGGAGCCCTCGGCCTCCTGGCAAACGGCCAAAGCTCACAAAGCTTGAGGGTTTCCCAGAGTCAAATAAAAATGGCCAAACTAGCTTTTGGATGGGCAGTAACATGATCTAGCCTGATATCAAGTTCACCAGAAAAATCCAGAATTAGTTAAAGCAGAAACGTAATCTAAATTAGGACATTAGTAATTAGGTCAAGCTAATACCAAAAACCATTATGCAAAATGCTGTGAAGAGGCCAGCAAGGCCTCCGGGGGCTGGGGAAGACACCTGAACAGCAGAAAGTTAGTAACTGTAATTAGTGATTATGAACAAAAACTTTCTGCCAGATTGACCCATTTAAAATAAATAGAAGTTTTTAAAAAGATATGCATAAATTTAATGCATGCAAGACTGAATTTGACAGGATAGATTTTTAAAGAAGACAGAAAAAGACAGAAACACCAAAGGTAGCAAGAAGCTATTTCACATTCCAGTGACTAAACAGCAGAGCTTACTTCATCTGTGCAATGGATTAAAGCTTCTTCCTTAAGGCTCATAAAGGACTTGATGACTGCATGAAGACAGAAGCTATCAGTGCTTTAAGCTGCCAACTTATCTAGCAAAAAATAAAAGGTCAGAGCAATGCATCAAGTGAGAGACAGCTCAGAATGAACACAGGTTCACCAAGAGGTGGTGAAGTAAATCTACAGATAGTCAATGAAACCACAGACAAAGCTCATTTTAATCTTTCATCAGACTTCAATCCATAACACATGTCAAAAAAAAATATCAGGCTTGATGATTTTCAGAAGACAGGGACTTCTCAGCAAACTTCAGCATTTGAATGTACACCTGACTAACCACAGAGTACTGAACACTGTACCAAACCAATACTACCTCGAAAAAGAATTGAACAAATACTTCATCTTTGATTTTCCTCAAGCACCAATGTTCAGCCAATACAGCAACTTCAAAAGCCTTCTCTTCACTCACACTTATCTTCAAAGAGATTATTGGAGGAGTGAACCAAAGTGTGCTGATTCAACATGCATTTATAAATATCCATTTTTGTATCACTCTGCAATATCCAGCCTTTGTGGCAACCTTGACATGCCATCCACCTGCTTCCCTGATGCTTTTGACTAATTTCATTCTATTCCCTAATCCGCAGATGCTTTTCCTGAGCCAGTCCATATGGCCCCTAGGTTTCTGTGCTCTCTGCACTGCTGGGTCAGGCCCATGGTCCATCCAGCCCAGGACTGTCTGGCAGAAGCAGCAAAAAACCCTACCCAGAGACAGCAAAGCAACTGCAATGGAAACCTGATTCCCTCTCCTCTGTTACCAGACACCACCTAGAAAAATCTGTCATTGAACTGATGTGTTCCCCTCTAAAGGGGAGTTCTGAGCCATGCTATAAACACATTTTGACCAGGCTTCCTTGTAGAACAAACTGCTAATTAAAAATTGTCAACAAATTTTGCATTATTGAGACAAGATACAAATAAATGCACAGCTCAGCTTTGCTTTTTTGGCTTTATGCTTGTACAGAGTCTATTAATGTCATTAGAGGATGCCAACACTGCTGTAAAACACAAAGCATGTTCCAGGCTTTCAGAGACACTTGAAATCTCCTATTGGACACACGAAGCTACAAAAGTCTGGCAACTTCGCAGAGAAGTAAGCAAAACTGAACACTTTCCCATGCAGTCTTTGAAATTTTGTCCTCAATATTTTGTTGTCCTACATTGTGCTTTAACTTGCAGTTATAGAAGTGAGTTGATACTACAGCCAAAGTACAAACCAGCTCCTCTTCAGAGCCTACACAATTTTCCTCCACATTGCTGCATGACTAATTAAAGCCTGCCATTACCACCTCACTACATTCCACACGCTTCTCAGCCAACCACAAAATTTCCCTCAGTTCCTGCATATACTACATAGAGTGATATTTCCACTAAGTACAAAGTAATGTCCAAGTTGAATCAATACCTGAAAAAACCCCACTATGCATCACTTCAATAAGTAAAAACCATGCATGACCTCTAACACAGCTGACTGTTCCATGTACTAGGATTTTTTTTTAAAAACCCTACAAGCCTGACCCAGCTAAAGCCACAGACTTACCTTATCATCTGTACTTTAAGTGGACAGAAGTGACTGAACTAGGATAACTGTAGCCAGAGGTGAATTTACTGGGAAGCTGCTAAGGAAGACTGCATCTACTAGGAAACACACAACATTCAGTGATATTCTAGGAACTACTTGGTTACTCTCACTTATCATCGGCATTGGTAAGTTTACGTAGAAAATAAAGTTTCTAAAAACATACAGTAATGTAATGAAAGGAATGCATTGTTATAAAGACATTGATGGTGGATTTCTACTACTGCAATACATTTAATTCTATCAGCATTAACTTTGTGGGGTTTCTACAACGTGATACATGCAAAGAAGTCTGTGACAAGAGATGAGAAAAGGGGAATTCAGACTTCATTAAAACCATTATGAGTTACAGGGTTCTAGTTGTATTAGTGTGCCCAAATCATGCAAATTA
>NW_005054304.1:1414423-1418654 GCF_000277835.1 Geospiza fortis | reverse complement strand
AGCAGGAAAAAAATCTGTAAGAATATTTTAAAGTTAGTTTGATTTTTTGTTTGTGGTTTTAGTTTGTCTGGCAGAAGTGAAAGAGCTGACAAATTAAATTTACAAAGCAATTTAAGCCTCTGCTCCTCAGATCCCTTTATTTTTCCTCCAAAGGTGATAAAAACTTGTGTTTCTTTCTCATTTGCACTTTGTCACTCTTGGTGAGGATCTCATAATCCATGAATTGAATCAGAAACAACTGCACATTATCTTCACCAAAGAGAAATAAAAAAAAAAGTCTTTGCAACGCAGACTGAGGGGAAAAAATTGAGCCAAATCAAGTAACAATCTATACCATAATCAATAAAACAGTTTGAAGCACTAAAGATGTTTTAAACAAAACTGGGTTACAACTATTTTAAGTTAGTAACAGATCCCACTGTAAGTAATTTATTTTTTCATTCTATCATCTTCTCCAACCAGGAGGGTTTTTTATTTTAATAAACTAAAGAGAAAATATGAGGTAACAAACAGGAATTTACCTGATTTGTATGCAAAGGAAATTAAAGGAGTTATTGCTGCCCAAAATCAATTAAAAATAAAATTCACAATGCATGAGGAATATATATCCATAGTTTAGCTCAGTCTGTCTAAAAAAGTATCAGAACAGATTAATACTTGAACAAGAACGTGCTTTCAAAGTTGTCCACAGAATAATCAGTTTCTTGAAAGCTCCTATTTCCCTCTTCACTTCTAAGAGGTGCTGAAATGTACAAAGACATATTCAACATGGGCTGGGAAGCTGAGTTCATTGAGAAAACTGACCAAAACAAAGCGGATCAGCTTGTATGTTTCTAGGAGTAGAATTTCCAAAGACAACAAAATGAGACCAGCAGTGTTTTGATGTTAGAAGTGAGCTCATTAAGCACTTTGTTACACTGCTGGACAGAGAAAATGTCAGAGGCGGCTCTCCAAGATCCAACACTGCTGAAGTGAACAACTTATTTGCTCGAATAATCAGATCCACAGAGGCTTACATTTCTTTAGTAAGCAGCAGATCAATTACTGTGCACTTTAGATTTTTGACCTCCTGACTCTTTCACATATAGAATGTGATCATCTCTTAAAGATGAGAAACACCAAGACAGCACTTTTGTCTTCTCTTAATAACCTCCTTACGCTACAGCAAGTTGGAAGGGCATAACTAAGAGCAAAATGTTTTCTCAAGAAATTCAAATTAGGGCACCTAACATCCCTGTTTTAAAAATAATCTCTTCACATTTGAGGGTGGTTATGCCAGAAAGAATAAATATATTAAGCCACCTTTCCACCCAGATTTGCCCAGCCCACCTTCCACTCTGGTCTGAAGATGCCTCAAACTAGTGACCATGTAAAACCCCAGATAGTGCAGGTGTCCTCTCTCCAAATCATGAGAAGCAGGCTGGCAGATCTCTGCTCCCACCCCTGGTGACTGCAGCTGTGAGTCACCACACAGAATGAAACCAAACAGAAGGGGATCCAGGGCTGAACCCCATCAGGCAACAGCAGATCAGGGTGTGATCGTCATACCCCCTGCTCAGCCTGCACACACCCACGGAAACGCTCCCAGAGCCATTGGGAAACAAACCACCAGAAAAGCCAGAGCTAAGAGTCACCTTTCCAGGTAAAAGTTACAGATTTGCTGTACACCCACACAGAGGAAACCAAGTACACCACTGCTAACCAGTACTTGACACAAATTCTGGTCAATGTGATTTCAGAGGTATTAACTGACAAAATGGTCACAGGTAACAAATTAACAGAGGCAGAACTCTGTGACAGATAAATGAGCATTGCTTTGAAGAGAGACTTCATATCCCTCATATCCCAAAAAGCTACATCAAAAAGTCAGCTTCACTGTTTTTATTTAAAAAAAAAATCTAGAAAATAATGGCTTTCTGTAACAAAAATTACAAGTTTGTTGGCTGGTTTGATTTTTTCATGCAGTTCAGTATTTCCAAAATACCTGATTTGCCAACTAGCTGATGTTTCCCTAGGTCTCAAAGAAAGCAAGGGGCCTATTGTTTTTGCTATTGCTCCAAAATTTGGATTTTGTTTGCACATACCCAGGTAAAGTGTCCTTACTACCAAACTGTTGGCTGTGTCATGACACCCAACAGCTAACAAAACAATGTGGGGCACAAGCATGACCTTTAGCCTCCCACATGTAGGCTGGTGTGCTGAAATGGTTGAGGAATCTTCTCAGAGAGGTTGGGGTTGCTGTTTCACTTGTACAAAAAGTGAGAACATAGCTTCAAAAATTTCCAATGCCAGAAACTCTCCCCTGTCTATCAGGGAAATGAAGATCCAAGAAAATGCAGTCCACAGATCAAATTCTCTTAATCTAAAATCGAGTGTACTCTAAATCACACTGAAGTTTTTGGTCCTCTTTTCTCCAAAATGGAGCACAAGATGAATCACATGAATCAAGGAGCTTTTACATTTTCAATTATTCTGCTGACCCTCTTCCCCCTGCTGCCACAAAATATACCTCCAGCACGCCACTCAAAAGGCTACACTAGAAACAAAGTAAAATTTAACATGTTCATGAACAATTACCCCTCACACAACTGTCCTAAATTCTAAATTATTCACCAGAATTTCCTTTTGAACCTCATGTCTATATATGTAAGCACTTTGTTTAGTCCAGGACATTGTCAAGTGGACTCCAAGTACTTTTAATCACTTCCTCATACTTGAAGAATCCATGAAACCTCTGATCTGCGCTTTATTTTCGTCACTACTGCCATTCCCCTGTATGGAGATTTTCATCCAAACAATCTAGGGTACTACACTGTTAATGTAAAAATATTCCAAAACAAATATTTATCATAACCCAAGAAGATAACACCGAAAAACATGAAACAGACGCTGCACACAAATATTTAGTGACCACTGAAACTTGCATGTAGCAAAGAATATCAAAACCAAAATGACTGAAATGCAAACAGCATAAAAAACCAGTATGACTTCTGCCTCAACTTTTCTTGTTACTGAGCTTTAAATTATTAAATGCTCTCACTTCCTGGTTTGTCAGAAAGCACATTGTTTTAGAGTCAGAGCCGCTCACTCAAAGGAAGAAGGAGGGACAATAATTGTTTTTAGAGATGTTTTAAGACCTCTGGTAATAGTAGAGTATCTTTGTAAACTTGAGGGTTTTTCTCCTAATATTTGATCTCCTACACCAAGGAAACATTACTTACTCATCTACTTGCTTTAAATTAGACAATTTAAAGCAATTGGCCCAAAAAGTTCAGTGGTATATATCAAATTTGCAGCTTCAACAAGGAAAAGTTGTACCCTCAATCTTTAGTGAGATCTGTTATGAAATATTAGATACAGCCACACAGCATTCAAAAAATAGCAGCTGAGACCCTAATTCATTAATTTAAAAAAAGGACACTGAAACCATATTCTGCTCTTCCCAAAAAGCAGACTGTGTAAAACATGTCTGAATGAACTACTCCCTGACACTCTCACCCCCTGCACATGGAACTTGGAAGTTCTAGCTACTTCCAAAGCCAACAGGAAGCAAGAAGGGATGTAAACATCTTTGAAAACAGTGTGTGTTTTTTGATGACAGTTTGAGTTACTCAATTAACACTTAACTTTCTTGTTGGGTACACATGTTAAATGTTTAAACATAACAATACGTTTCTCATTTCTAAATAAAGCAACAATTTCTCTGATGAAAACGAAGGAGGAGGATGCTTACAGCTGATTCAAGTATATGAGTGTCTATAAAGAGGCTCATACGCTTTTTTCCCATCTTTTGAGGTAAGCAAAAAGAGTATCGTTGAAATCCAGCATGGTGAAAGTGTAAACATGTAAAAAAATACTAACAGAAAAACAGCACCAAAAACTCTGCAGATTCTTCAGCACACCCGCGCTGTTTTTTCCCCTCATTCAGGCAATCAACTTACCAGGTTAAACACGGTGTCGACTATATCTCTGTTGGACACTTCACCAACTTCCACCAGTCCTGTCAGCACGGCAAATTTCATCTTAATGCCTCGGATCGGGACTCCTGGATTCAAAGGCTGCAGCACACTTCCCCCTTCAGCAGCATTTCCTTCTTTTCCCGCTCCTCCTCCTCCATCATCACCTGTTGGCTGAACAACTTGTTTGCCTTCACTCGCCATGGCCAGTTCACCGCAGGCTACGGCTTCCAGCGCCAGCTCCACACGCTCGCCGCTCCGGGAAGAGCTGCCCA
>NW_005054304.1:1395579-1413740 GCF_000277835.1 Geospiza fortis | reverse complement strand
CGGGAGCCGCGGGCTGCGCACGCCCAGGTGAGCGCAGGTGAGCGCAGGTTAGCCGGAGCCCTGCCCTGCCCCTCGTCCCCCTCATCCCCGGGGACGCTGCTCACCTGGGGGGGATGCAGCGCCCGCCTGGGCCGGACGGTCTGGAGGCTGTGTGCAATAACTTGTCCCAGACTATTGCAGTGTTCACAGAATTGGTAGGGAAGGGGCCTCTGGAGATCATGGGATCCATTCCCCCTGCCAAGGCAGGCTCACCTGGAGCAGGTGGCACGTCCAGGTGGGTCTGGAATGTCCCCAGAGAGGGAGAGTCCTCCCTGGTCAGCCTGTTCCAGTGCTCTGTCACCCTCGCTATAAAGTTCTTCCTCATGCTGAGGTGGAACTTCTAGTGTTTTAGCTTATGGCCATTACACCTGTTCCTGTCGCTGGGCACTTCTGAAAAGAGTCTGGCACCATCCTCTGGGCACCCACCTTTGTGATATTTATGTGCAATAATGAGATCCCCTTCGGTCTTCTCCAGACTGAAGAGATCCCGGCTCCCACAGTCTCCCCATAAGAGAGATGCTCCAGATCCCCTGTCATCTTTGTGTCCCTTCCCTGGACCCCCTCCAGTAGCTCCTTATCTCTCTTGTCCTAAGGAGCCCAGAACCAGACATGGCCCTCCAGACGTGGCCTCACTAGGGCTGAGTGGGAATCCCTACAGAACAGAATAGTGTTCTGTAGCTGTTCAATGACTGAAGTCTGCCCTTCCTGAAGCAATTTTCTTTTTCTTTTGGGAGAGGCGGTTTTGGAAAAGGTTTTTTATAAAGTTCTGTTGGGGGGCGGTTTTTTGGGTTGTTTTTTTTGTTTGTTTGTTTTTTTGTTTTTTTTTAAGAATCAAAGAAACCCAATGCGAACAGCGGGCCCCCAGCCGGGCGCTCCGCGTTTGCGGACACTCCGGAGGAAAGCCGCAGCTGTGCGGGAGCGGAGGCTGTTTGGATGGTCCAGCTCCGGCTCCTGCCACGGCCAGAACGGTCCCGGCGAGTCGCTTCTGCCACCCAAACCTCCAGTATGGGCGGGCGCGCTGTCATTCTTCCTCCTCCTCCTCCTGCTGCTGCTGCTGCTCCCTGGAGAGCGCCAGGGGCGCGAATGTGGGTCATGAGAGACGCCACCCAGACGTGGCGAGCTGAGGAAAAAAGGGAGCAGGATGAGGGAAGGAAAACTCGCTCTCTTCCTTCAGGTGAAAAGCCTGTGGCGGCGGCGCCGGTTGTTTCGGTTTCTCAGTTTTTCGCTGTCACAGCCGCTCCCCAGCCCCGAAGAAGTCTCCCCAAAGGGGCGGCAGTGCCAAAATCCGGCGCCCCGAAGCGCCCGCCGAGCCCCGGGGAGGGTGGCGGAACCTCCACGCACAGCTGGGATAAGGCACGAGAAGTGCTGCCCTTTCTGTGCTCTCTCCTAGGGCGACAGGAGCTATAAATAGGCATCAATCCCATCCTCTTTTGTTTGACCTTTTACTTGAATTTATTTGATATTAATCGGAGTATCTGTTAATAAAGAAGTGGAAGGGTCTGCTCGTCCGAGCTCTTCTTTCAAGGAGTCTTCAACTGTGCATTTTTAAGGAGACTGCCCGTGTCAATAAGGATTAGACACACTCCTAAAGGCTGTAGGGTCTTGTACCAGCTGTTTAACACACAGACAAGTGTTTGAGGTTTGTTAATGAAGTATCACAGCCAACATGACAGCATCAAAGATTTCCAAAGGAAGGATCATCTCAGGAATGTGAACATAACCTGCAGACAGATGTAGAAAACAAATATAAGCAGATGTACCTTTTAACCCTTCACATCCTCTCTGATATAAAAAGCTGTGTTTTATGTAATTCTATGGAGGGGAAGGGTATGAATCCTTAAACTGGTAAAAATTTCTGTGTTTTGAGATCTAGCATTAAAGAATTTCCAAGGAGGACAACTGGCATTTGTATGGGGAATAAAAATTTCTCCTTACACTTGATACTGCACCATGTTCAGGATGGAACTGTTGGGATGTACCCCTCCCTGACTGTGTTTACACAGACAAAAAAAAGGTAGAAGCAAACTCAAACTGCAGTTTTTCTGGAAAATGCTTTTCTGAAGTGATCTGCAATGTTCTTTATAAGCATGCCATATATTATTGCAATTATTTAATATTAATTATTATACTAACTGTATTATTACTATTAATATTATTATCAACATCGTATAAAATTTTAACTTGCCTGTGGCCCAATTTGCGAATGCCATATTTAGTATGTGTAGGTATCAAATTTCCCACAGTTTTGGGGCAAAAAGTACGAGGCACTCAAGACAAGACACATTCCATTATGCCTGTTCCATTCTCTTCCTACGTAATTTTCTCACATCGTTACTTTTATCTATAGAGAACATGTCAAGACTAGAACATTTCATAGCTGCTCTCCTGTTTGAATTTCCAAGTCCTAAGAAAAGACTAAGTTCCTTTCTTTCCTTTTCTCCTTTTCCTTGGTTACATACATACATATACATTACTAGGGAGGGATGGTAATCTCTAATTTGAGCAGCAAACATCTGCAGTTTCTTCCTCAGATTGAGAAATGTTTAGAACTGTAATGTTGACCCAGTCAGTCTCTGCAAAGCTGCAGTGGTCTTGTGGGGCTACACACACGCTGTGTAATCTTGAAATTTTAATCTTAGTGTTTGCTGCTGCCAGCATTTCCCATGCATGTTTTGAATTCCTTACACCTACTGCTTGATCTTCCCTGTCTTTCTGAGTCACCTGTAGTTTGCTGAAGTATTACCTTCCCTCTTGTAAGGGACATACCATTTTTATTTGAGCCTTTAAGCTGGCTAAGTACACAAACATGTCGGTTTTATCTGCCTGCTTTTAAGTATACCCTCTCTTCATGGCCTTTAAGGTTTCCATTAGGCTATTTGCCACCAGGCAAAAGCAGAAATGAAATAAACTTTGGAATTTTTTGCATACCTATTGACTTGGAGTATGTGTTTTGTTGGTGGCCTCTCCTGTTATCCTAAGAGAACATAACATTTATTATTAATATTTTTCTGCTTTCTTCTTTGTTTTAACATCTCACTAGAAAGAAAATACATAAAATACAAAAATTGCAAAAATCCATCTTAATGGATTTCAGATGTTTTCATCTAAACTGCCTACTCCAATAGCCAGCAAACCCAGCTTGCCAGGAAAAACAGCACTGTCACATTGAATTCTGTCAGATTTTCCTGTATTTCCTTACAGATAAATAAATACTCCCTGAGTAGCCTTGATTGTTAAAGGCAGTGGGGTATGTGCATTAGTAAGGCCAGTAAAGTTCAAAAGACTGCCAGTTCAGAGTTCCATAGACAATTGTTTAAAAATTATTTTTCAACCAGGTAAAATCAGTGTTAAATTCTTCAGCTGACCTGTTGATCTCAATTTGGGCTGGGTTTATGTTCAAGCAACCATGCCAAAAATGCATCACCAAAGATCTGGAGAAACAGACTAGATTGGATTAAATAAAAGTTATTTAAAAGATAGCTGAGAGTTGAAAGTAAACCCTGTGGTCCTGAGCTTCCCAAGTGTGGTTACAAGCCCAGTGCTGGTTCTGCCTCCCACAAGCAAATTAGAAGTGTTGTGTTAAGGGAATAAAAAATGACAGAAGTTTTCTGCAAACCTTACACCCCAAAAGAAAAATTAGGAAGTGTGGATTAAAAATTAACCCCATCTTGGGGATGAACTCCACAAGATCTTATGGAAAGTACTAGCAAGGTCTCTAGGCCCCATTTTAAGGAAAATTATACTTTCTCTTTAAATAACCTTTAAAGTATTACCATGGGTGCTGGTTTAGAAGCTTTGTTCAAACCTTCTGAACCCTCTATTCATCACTGGTCAGACCCCTTTGGGGATGCTGTGCCCAGTTCTGGGCTCCTCAGTACAAAGGCTCATGGACACACTGGAGCAGGTCCTGGAGCAGCCCCAGAGATGGTGGCAAGACTCAAGCATCAGGTAGGAGGAGAGCCTGAGTGAGCCAGGGGAGAGAAGCCCCGGGGGTCATTTCAATGTGCATTAATAGCTGGTGGGGAAGTAAAGTGCAGCAGCTGAGGAACAGACCCATTGCCAGCTCCATTGCATCTGTTGTAAGGGGAATTTTTGGCACCTGGAGTCATTACCCTTTAAATTGCTGCAGATAAATCTGAGCAGTGCTTGGGGATCAGATCTTTTAAGTAAAAGCTCCCATTTAGTTCATATAGGATAAGAAAGCAAGGGTCCACAATACCTCATAAATTTCTTCTGCTTTCACAGTGCAACTAAATTGATGTTCAGTTTCGTCAGGGTCTGAGGGGGCTTCATGACACCTCTAGAAATGTCAAAAAAAGTTTTAAACTAAATATATTTTAGCAGCTTAATACTCTGCCTTTAAGCAAAATTAGGAAAGAGAAGTAATACATAATTTTATAACTTTTTATGACCAAATGTTTCTTAATCTTGAGCAATAGATGAGAAGAAATGGCTGCAGGTTGTGCCAGGGAGGTTTAGATTGGATATTAGGATCAAAGGGTTAGCCAGCATTAGAGCAGGCTGCCCAGGGAAGTGGCAGAGTCACCCATCCCTGGAAGTATTTAAAAGATGTGTGAATGTGGCACTTGGGGACATGGTTTAGGGGTGAGATTGGCAGTGTTGGGTTGATGGTTGGACTCCATGATTTAAGAGCAATTTTTCCAGCCTAAATGATTCTCTGATTCTGTGATTTAGAGCTTCTTTAAAAATCCTTTAATATTTTAATATCCTGGATATTAAAACTCAAACGAAAAAGCCTCTTTTAAATACGGTTCACCTTAAATATGACAGGTCTCCTCAGTTTCCACAGAGAGCATAGTACATCAAGAGAGCAATGTCATCCCAAAGCAAAGATCAGCCTTGCCTAAAGAGAAAGCTTGCTTTCTTTTTGATTAGGTGTGAAGGTTTTTGCAGTATGTGTTTGATGGCATTATTTCATTTTTAGATATATTTTGGTGCATTTTTATAACGTAGGGTTTATGTTTTTATATTGTACTTTTAAAAATGTAGATGGTGATTTTTTTTCTCATTTTTCTTTACAAGTGTAATCAGTATAACTCTTAATTTGTGTGCATCATGTGTTCATGATTGGTAGATTACTGCTATCAGTGTTCTTAAAAATACAGGATTAATAAATGAATGTTTCATGAGTCTCAGCTAGGTGGCATTGGAAAACACATTTCCATTCTCTAAGGAATTTATGCAGACACTGAGCTGAAGAAGCTGCTTTACCTCATTTCTTTGGTTCTCTTAACTTAGAAGGAGTCTTCAAAATGTCATGATAATTCCTTACACTATGCAGGTTATATCAGGAAATATCTCATGAAGTTTTACCACAGCAAATTCTGAATAAATTTATGGAACACCTCATTATGTACTACTTTTAATGAGAAGTCTTTACTTTTCCTTTAATTCTGCACCCTTATTTGGTTAGCCTTTTTCTTCTACTCACACATTTGTACTAAAAGGTGTGATTATTGTTGTTGTCCTTTCTTCTACTCACACATTTGTACTAAAAGATGTGATTATTGTTGTTGTTGTTGTAGGCCTCTTCAGAATCCAGCTTCTGGCAGCACTGAAAGACACGTTTGCTTTGTCTTCTGCTTTGGTAATAAACCCTACACTGGTTTTGGGCAAAACAAAGGTGCCTGACAGGAGCAAACAGAAAACACTACAAATCATGTTTCTTCACTTGGGCCCTGTTCACTGAAAGCCAAGTTTAAATTTGTGAGGTCAGATATCGGTGCACTTGCAGAGTGTGCTGGAAGGAGGTGTCTTTGCAGGTGCTCACCTGCCTTGCTGCGCTGCACCCAAAGGATTGTGTGAGCCTGTGGCAGCAGCTGCTTCCAACCCTTCCCTCATCACATTCAGCTTGCACTGCAGTTGTTTTTAATGTACTGTTCAAACTCTCCAGCCAAGCCTGGTCCAAAAGAAGCATAAGATCCAGAAATAACTCCATATTCGAGTTTTGAGAAGGATTATGAGAGGTTTTGTGCATAAAACTCTAGTATGATCTCAGCAGATGTTTTGAAATCCCCAACAAATTGCTTCTCACAGAGGCTGGATTAAGATCTGTGGAGTAAATGCAGTTGCTGGCCTGTGCTACATCACAGCAAGAAATGAATAACAAAAGTTTGAATGATTACTATTATCATTATAAAACAGCTCACAGTTGGTGGATATGGTGATGCTTCAGTCTTTCATTTCTATTGTACAGATTGAACTACAAAGGTTAGAGATGCTCCTGTAATGGACATAGGAGCCATATAATCTCCCTCTGGCTTTTAGTACTCCTCTAGATCACAACACTGAATCAAAACCAGAATAGAACAGACAAGCCTGAGGATTTTGGCAAAGTCACTTTTTCCCAAAGACCACATAGCAACTGGTGGCTACACAAAAAGGAAAAAATATAAGAGGAGATTGTGTCTCTGAAAATTCGTGCTGTATTTGGGTTTCTTTTTTTTTTTTAATAGTTTATGTACATTTTGGATGCTATATTGATTTTGGCTCACCTAAAACCTTTTTATTATAATTACTAATTCCTTCTATTTTTCTGTCACACCTATATTTTTGCTACCTCATTTTCTTTTCCATAAAGCTCCTTCTGAACTGATGCTTTTCTAGAATTCAGAGGGAGGAGGCTCTGTGGGAGGGATGAAATTTAATAGGGCTTTGTGGAGGACAATGAGGAGGTCAAGGAAGAGAAGGTGATCTTCATGTTTTAGAAGGAAGGAGAAGGACAATATCAAAATAAGGAGGTGAATTAAACAGAGGATGGAACAGCAGAAAGTGAAAGGAATGAAGACTAAGAGCCTGTTTTAGAGAAACAGGAATCAATGGCAAGGAAATGCCCAGGGAGACAGTCCATACAGAGCAGTAATGAATCTGCTCCTGCTTTAGGAACAGAATGGAAACAGGAATAAAATATTTCGAAGATTGCAGTTTTACCAACCTGCAGGGTCTTTCATTAGATTATTAGAAGACATGCACCAAGGAACATTCTTTTACTTATTTACCTGAGGAGCCACAAAGTGATCAAGGATTGTCTGACGGGATTACCTTCGGTGTTTTGCATATCAAGTCACTCAAACTGCCTACTTTGCAAAGCAGCCAGGTGCTCTAAGACAGTAGCTTATTGTTAAGCATCAGACACTGTGGAAGCCAGTATTTCCTGAAGATACAAATCTTTTACATAATCCTTTCTGTATTATCCCCTATATGCTATCCCCACTAGATTTATGAAACCAGTGATTCGGCACTGATCCAATTTCTCCAGTTAGCACCAAGTGAAAACAAAAAAAAAGAGTTTGCACCTCAAAATGCTGTGAACATCTAGCTAACTCAGGGGAGATTGCAGATTTTCTTCTGATCTCCTATCTGGTAGAAGGGACCCTATATTAGGATATGGAATTAAGGCAAAATGAGGAGATAGAATTAAGGAATTAATTGAGCAAAGTTGGATCTAACAATCTCCATTGCATCATGTCCATCTTGGTTTGGTAATGCTTGACCAGATGGTAATACATTGATAAGAGGTGCTACCGATGTTACAGCAATTCATCTGCGGAAGGAGTGACAAGGGACACGAATCCAGTCCCAGCTGTTACCTCCATGAATAGTCTGTGTGAAATTCATCTTTTTTATGTTGATAAGAGATGAATTGTGGGATGAGTCGATGGAGTTGTGTGGTGACTTAAATATGATGTGATCACCCCAAATGCTATTAGTAAAAGCAATACTATTGTTATCTCTGCAGCTGCCAGCCACCTACTCACCTGCCTAAGGGAAAAACTGATCCATTTCTGTTAATGAGGATTAGACACTATTGTGGAAACTATTGATTTACATATGGCCAGATAAATGAAATTAAACTTGTGGTATGTTATTGCACTTTCATAAAAAAGCCCCAGCAGTATCCTAGCACTTGAAAATATTGCAAGAATTCTGATCCAGACTATGACAGCCACATTATCTTGTCCAGAATTATTTTTCATTACTGCTATCTGCTGCAGAGTTTCACAAAGGTACTTAAGTATTTTTTCACTCTCACTCTGGTATTACAATCCTAATAAATGCAAAAAGGCCCCAAAGATCCAGAGTCTTTTTTAAAACTTATTCCAGTAGTTCTCATAAATCCTAAATTCACAGAGAAAATTTCAGAAGAGAACATTCCTGAGAGACTTTGGTTTTCTCACATGCATGCACAGAAGGCTAGAGAGATGTTCAATAGGAATGTTTTAATCAATGATCTGCATCAGATGAAGAGCTATGTACTTCGGGTCAGTCAAAAATGCCAAAGGAGGAGGAAAATAGTAAAAGTTTAGCAATGAATATCATATTTTCTTAATTGTTGATCTATTTAAGGCATGGACTTCTTTTCATATGGGAAAAGAAGAGAGATGGGAGAATGCTGCAGAAATAATTGAATGATTGTGATTATTCAACAGCCAAGTAGGCACTGGTAATCTTTAGACAGAGCTTCCCAAATCATGACACGTGCCAGTGGCGGCACACAGACCACTGCCAAGTGCTGTTCAGGAAAGAGACAAGAACTGCTGCTGCCTCAGAGGCTTTCAATAGCAACATCAGGCACTGCACATCCTCCTGCTTTCTTATATACCAAGAGCTCTATTATCATTACAGTGCAAGGTTCCATACCGCCAGTTTTCTGCCTCCTTGATGTCTCTTGTAGGCATCTCCTCTCAGCACTGACCGTTCCTGGTCCTTGCAGCAGCCATCTGACTCCAGAGCCCACCAATCCACTCTTTTATACCACTTGTTCTTATTGGCTACAGGTGTGGCCTGTTAACATCGGGCCTGCTCCTGATCTTTAGTAATTGGTTCAGCTGCAAGTCTTTGGGGGATAAGATTACATTCTATGCCACCTTCCTACTGTATCCCCTTTAAGCCTTCCCAGGGATCCCAGAGTACACAGGCAGAGGCCTCTGTGAAGAACCTGAATCCTCCTTCAGCTAGCACTTTTTGTGTAATTCACTTCCAGACACCTTGTAAATCTGAGGGAAGATGAACAGTCTAGGTTATCCCATGTCCTACACTTCGGTCATTCCAAGTGCCCTGGTAGATGTTATTACTTTTTTAAATATACCTAATTTTGCATTGTAATAATTTTTAAAATTATTCTAAATTAAGTATCTTTTTTTAAAATAATGCAATTTTTAATTACTCTGACAAATTCATCACTAATGGGTTCCCTGAACATTAAAAAGCTAACTTTCTTCTGCATGTTTCCATTTCTTTGTTATGTTCTTATGAGCTTGCAAATCTGTAAGCACTTTTCTCTGTTTGCAGGCCAATGGGGGAGATCAGGATGTTTATAAAGACCTGGAATTCCAAAAAATTCATTTTGTATTTTAGTTTTGATTACTACCACTTAAGTGTAATGACAACATCCATCCAGCTAAAACTCCAGCTTCATTGGAAATTGGGTTTTTTTCCAGTGAAACACTGCTAATCAAAAATGTATGAGTAATGCTTTCATAAGTAAAACAAAAAAAAAAAGGTAAAATAGTCTCATAAAATAAAATAAATAATGGAGAGTGAACAACTTTCTGTTCTAACATGGCCATCTGTCATTTATAAAGACATCACCCCATTAACCTGTCTAATCAACTCGGTTCTTTTTTCAAAGTTGGTTAGGTAAGTTTATGAGGAGACGTAGATGTTCTCCTGATTAAATCTGTTGTAAAATGGCGTCCCTGGTGTTCTGCTTTGTGTGCATTTACACATATAAAGGTAATTACAAGTACATATCACTACTGTAAATTCCATGCTTGTCATACTACAGTACATGACATTTTCATTTCCTCCTGGTGAAAACGAAATCTGATATTTTCTGTTCAAGCAATAATGACCAATTAGAATTTGTTATTATTAATATTTACCCAAAAGTACTCCAAGTCGTAGGGTGGTTTCCTCCAAGGCAGCTGAATTTATAATGTGGAAAAAAGGGGGTTGACGTGTTGCTATACCACCTTCAGCCATTCCCTCTCAAGCCTGGTTATCCCTTCAGCAAACAGGTAGATCCTTATGGAAAACCCACAATGCAAGGAAGAATATTACTGAGTTCAAGTTTAGAAATGAAAACCCTGAGATTAGCTGCGTTGGTCAGAGCCTGGTGCTAATAATGCCAAGATTTTGGGTTTGACCCCTGTATGGGACATTCACTTAAGAGCTGGACTCTATGATCCTTGTGGGAGTGCTCCAACTCAGAATATTCTGTGAAATCATTACTTACTTTCTGTAAAACCATTCTCCTTGCAGAAATTTCAGAAGTCTGTCTCTGACATTTCCTCCATGGTATTTTGCTTTTATCACAGGAAGCAGAGCTCAGCTGTCCTGCAGCAGTCGGAGGCAGTTGAGCTGCACCAGTCTTGGTGCAATGTGGTTAAGTTACCTATGCCAGGATTGCTTCGGTGGCCTTGGGTGCCACCAGCAATTGGGGAAATTGTTGGAAACTGACCCTCAGAAGGACTGCCCAAAAATCAATCCAAACTGCACTGTCCCTGGGAATCACAACAGGAAGGTTTCTCTAGCATGTGGTCAAAGTTTATGGAGATAGCTCAAATACTGAATACATTTTAAATGCTTAACTGGTCACTTAGGGAAGCTCCAAGTGTTTGTATTTCACAAAATGCCAGTTTTTTCACTGCAAATTTCAGCATTTGGATTATTTTTTTAATTGCCTACTTCTTTTGTTTAAAAGACACATCCTCAGATCCTGAGATGTGTAGATTTACTCAGATTTATGTAGATTTTTCTAAAAAATCCTTCAATGGTGATGGAAAGCACCCTTATTTTCAGAGGGGTTTGAGTCTGAGAATGAAAACCTGTTATATTTGAAATCTTCCCTCTAAAACCTTTCCTCTCTGGAGGCAGCCTGAGAGATGGACAACACAGAAACCCACAGTGAAGAGAAGAGGAAAACCAGCCCTATATTCTATGGAGAGAGAGAAAGAGAGTTAAAAAAAACCAAGCAATTGGAATTATGTTGGGACATATCATAAGACAGAAAGCAGAAGATAATTTTGGGATCCTCCCTTTGGAAGATGGAAGCAGATCTGCTCTACTCTCACTGAAATTCAGTGGAGGAAGCTGGCTGGGGAGTGTTACAACTCAAGGAATGGCTGGCACATCTCTTGACATATCTCAGGGTATTAGAAATTCAAAGGCAGCCTAAAAATATTCAGATATAAATTAAACACTCATAGCCTTGTATCTAGCATAGAGACAGAAGAATGGAGAATCTGGCTGGCCACTTCTTCCTCTTTCCCAGGTCATAAGCACCCATGTCATGATCACAGACATAATGTGGCAGCTGTTTCATCACGTTTTTCTCTCTCTGAAGGAAACTGACACTTGGCAAAACAAGGAGTAGGCTTATGTCACCTTTATGGTCTGAAAACAGCAGGATGTGATACTATGCAGCAGCTATTTTTAAAACTTTAAAAATTGTGCAGTTTTGAATGATTTGTGCTTTACTGGCTCTTCCCTTAATACTTTTTTCTTTCTCAAAAGTGAAGAGAGAGAGAGTAGTATCAGAAGCAGAGAGTAGAAGTAGTAGTGGCAGACTAAAAACTGAACTTCTTCTTGTTCTGGCAGCCAGAAGACAGGATGTCATGAGAATTTGTGGGTGCCCCATCCCTGGAAGTATTCAAAGCCAGGCTGGATGGGGCTTTGAGCAACCTGGTTTAGTGGGAGGTGTCCCTGCACATGGCAGGCAGGTTGGAATGAGATGATCCTTAAGGGCCCTCCCAACCCAAATCACTCAGTGATTCTGTGATTCATGGCAGGGCGCTCTGAAGGGCAAAGGGCCACAGAGACTGGTCAGTCTTGGATGCCAGCCTCCTGAGAGCACAGGGACCATCCACCCAGAACTGCAGGAAAATGGGTGTACACAGAAGGCAGCCAGACTTGTTGAACAGGAAACGCCTAACTCAGTTCAAATGTGACAAGGAAGAGTGTGGGGCTGGAAGTGGGGATGGGCTGAGCAGTAGAAACAGAAGTTGTGTGGCTCTGCAGGGATGGAGTTGGGCGTTGCTACTGCAAGTTGACAGACAGGGTGTTGAATCCGCAGTGGCAATTCTTAAAAAGCTTGAATGCATAAACCCCTGAGCAACAAGACTGAGCTTTCCAACCTAAACTAGTAATGATTCTATATTCTTCACAGAAATCAGAGTTGAACAGGCGAGCCTAGACCACTTTCCTCAGGGCATTGTCCATCTGAGTTTTACTCTACAGAAAGGCTACTTGCCATTTTAACTTAGTCATCTGAAATGAGCCTACCTTAAACTCAGTCTTTACTGTTTCATTTCTGGCAGTCTTTCTTTTCAATTTGTGTGACATGTATGTACCAGTATATGCATTTCTTTCTTGAAGGGGATGTCAGTTTTCTAATCAGGATCTACATTGTTACGAGGATTTGAAGATGGAATCAATGGACATCCTGATTAAATGTAGGGTAGAATTGGTTTTTTCCATGGAAATACAGGCTGAAGTTTACCTTTTTGTTGTTTCTTTCTATGTGCACAGGCAGTTTATAAATGTATAATATAATATTTTGTAATGAGAGGTACTTCAAGTTCTTGTTAAAAATTGTCTCATTTTGAATATTGGTAGTTTAAAAAAAAAAGAAAATATTTACTCATGTTTTCTGATAGCCAGTCAAATCAGAAGAAAAAAAATCCATGTGTTGTTAGCATGATGAAAAATAAAGAACACAAGAGTAGCAGGAATTTTCTACAACAATCACTGCACTTTTTACATAACATTTTATATAAATGAATGGATCTAAAAATATTTATAGCAGGGTAGTGAACCAGATGACTTCTTGATGGCACGTCCTGTAAAATATTTCTGTGATTTTTTTTTGGTGAGGATATCCCATTACTACAGACATAAGCCCAGGGCTGAGAAGCCTTTCTGCATAAGTTCATGCATATTGAAATATGGTGAGGTGTCTTTAGTTAGATCATTGTATTTAGCTGAAAAAGGTCCAATAAAGAAGGCCTAAGTGCAGAAATAAAGGGCTAGGGTTAGGTACTGGTATTGCAGCTGGACTGGTTTTTGATGAAAATGTCATGGGTGTTTTTCCCCCCTTTTATATTTTAGGTACATTTCCAGTAGAATGGCAAGGATATGTATCCATTTCAAAAGAATCTCTTTTTCAACTTAAAATTTGTGTCTTAAAAGGATATAGAATTAAAATAGGTGTTTTCAAATGTTAGCACGTAACCTCACTGTTTAAATTTAATAAATATAGCAAATGTGAGTCCTGCTTGAAGAAAGAAGCAAAAACCGAACAAAGGGTTTGGGATTCAGCTATAAAAAATAACTCCAAGTATCCACATATTTTTAAAGGCTTGAATTCCAGCATTACAGGAGTGTGAACATTGTTGGGGACTGGATATAGTATCATTCTAGTGATAAGTCTATTTGCTGCTTTTTGAAAAAGAATTTTCCACTAAAATCATGGCTGCCAGATTTCCTACATCCCTTGCTTTCCTCAAATATTTTAAAGGCGCCCATCATCTTAATATAAGCTGTGAAAGGGATGATTTGGCCCTGGGAGCACATATACAGCAGTTCCTATGACACTTCAGACAGCTGGTAGTCTGAAAAGCACAATTTGAAAACTCTCATGTGAGAAAATAATCATGTTCTCCACTTACTAAATTAATTTAATGGGCCACATTGTAAAATTACACTGCAAACCATTCCTGGCCCTTGAGATGAAACATGCTACTCTTCAAATGATGCTGTACAGTGAAATATTTATTCCTTGAAAGGAAAAAATATCACAGAAATATCTTAATTTAGCTGTGGTACCTGATCTTTCATATTTTTAACATATGGACCCAGTAAAAGTGATGATTGGGTAAATAGACAGTCAGGCAAATGTCTTTTAGACAAAAACTTTCAAAGTCTCATTTTCTTAATTTGAAGTGGGTGCTGGATAAAATGCATGAGGAAAGTCAGGGTTTTTTTGCCAGCTGCAGCATAGTGGAAATCTTCTTGCATAATGAAGTGTTAACTAAGTCATGCTTTTGGAGAATGATTTAAAGTGTGATTCCAGCACCAAGAGACTGTGAAAAAAGCAGGGCACCATGGTGCCTCACTAATGTCAGCATAGTATATGCTGAGTTTGCAAGGAAAAAAGGTGGGAACGTTTGGTTTGGGATTTTTTCCCCTTCCTAATTTCCAGCTGCCCAAACTCCTCCTCTGAGATTTTTACATTTCTTGCATGATTAAGTGGAATAAATTATCATAAGACTAAGTTGCATGATTGACTACAGCTCAGTTGGTAGGAGAGAAGGGGGGATTTTAAGCTGCACCATGGGCAAATTTGGTGGGCAATAACTGATAAAGAAAATTCTTAACCACCTCACTAGGGCTCTTTTACAAAATAATATAGGAGAATCAGATCTTTCAGAATAGCATAAAAATGAGCTAAAACAAGCTTGTATAAAAAGATGCATGCTATTCCAGTTACAGGAAAATTCACTAGCAATTTTATGGATGAATTCCAGATTGTTCTATCAAACATCAGGAAAAAAACCCAGGAAACTGAGAAGCAGACAGGTAAATAAAATTTTGATAATCAGTCCTTTGCTTAGGATAGAAAACAGGAAAAAGAACAAAGAATATACAAAATGCCCTAAAGCAGGTAAATGTGAACCATCAACTGAAGCATAACCTAAAAGAGCAGAGGATTGTGGACCACAGGCACTATCTGCTCCCCTCCACTCCGTTTAATTTGCAGAAGTGAAAATTAAGAGGTGGTAAACTAAGCGACCATTATTTTGTCTAAATAGCTTTCTGCTCTTTCAACCAGAGGGCTCTTAGGACTCTGGCTCTACCTGTGCTCTCCAAAGCTGCAGCAGAAGGAAATGGATAGAGATTCTGGGGGAGAGGGCAGGAGTGGCCACTCCCAGGGAAGGGAGTAATATGAGAGATGAGAGGGGCTGGAAATTCACTGTGCTCCCTCTTATTACAAATGCTGGGAAGTGATCCATGCTAGCAGTAGTTTTTTCTTCATAATTTATGTGCTATGCCATGGTGTTTTGCTACAGTGGGATCCAAACTATTTCAAGTATTTTTAATTAACGAGGACCCATAAAGGAAGAATTATATATCCATGCAAGAAAATAGGACAGCAGGGAGGTTCTCATGTGAGCCAGGGCTCTGAAGAAAATCTTGCCAATAAGGCATAAGGCTGCCTGCATCTGCACTTACACAGTGCTGTAAATACTTTAGGTGAGTTAAATAAAGTAAATTTGAAGGAAAATCAAAAGCAGAGAATTAAACAGGCTGTAGAAGTGCCATAGAAAAACATATCCTCACCAAAAATGAACACAGTGTGACGAAGTCCTCAGACCTTGATTTTTTCTGCCTAAATTACACCTGAGCTATTGACTAATGTTACTCCCAATGAAATTCATGTTTGACTAATCTATTCCTTAATACCTGCTTGTTGTGGGCAAAAATAAAGTGTTATACATATCAAAACCATTTTTTTCCCTAAATGAGAGTATTTTAATAAAAACTTAAGTGAATTTGCCATGGATGTGGGCCATCAGGATCTGGCAGTGCTGAGGTACAGAGCTGGCTTGGCTTTTTTTGCTATGCAAGTTATTTCTGTAGATATACCCTGCCTGTAAGATTTGCTAAACTAGAAGTGCAAAAACAGTTGTAGGAGTTATCTGGGAAGGGGACAGGAGGATTTAAAACAAAGAGCTTGTGTTTTACTTTGCTTGTCAGGTAAAAGCAAAGGGAAATTTCAGAATAATGTGTATCATATATACTTTATGACAACTAAAATAAAAGGGAAGATACTTTTTTACATCTGGAAACAATAATCCTCTTGATTCAGATGTTAAATAAAATGATGATAATTCCTCCTTCAAACATGGAGTACATAAATAAGTTATACAGAAATACTGATTTTGTTGTGCAGTACATTCATAAATATTAGATTAAAAAAGAATCTCAGTTTTACAGAAAGCAACAAAAGCTGTTGCAGTCTCTTGGGTTTTCCTTTTATTAAAATAAATTAGTAGTCTTTCTCGGATTCTTAAAAACAATTTCTATCCAGAAGTTAAACAAATGGATGGCATAGATATCCAAAGAAAGAAAGGCCCAACATTACTGTCAGATTTATGAAGAAAGTTCCTTATTTTTATTTTAGTAGATTAAAAAATATATTTTGAATGAAGCACAGTTTATGTTGATTTACTTGATCATAGTTTGTATCATCAATGTATAAAAAAATTGGTTTCTAGAAAAGAGTCTGTTTTGGCAGGAACTGAAAGTTTTCACTGATGGTTTAAAAAAAAATACCACGAGGTTACATTTCTTAGGAACATTTAAAAATATCTTTGACATGTAGCAATAAGAAAGTGTTCAAATCTTGATCATTTAAAGAGAACTAATAGAAACCCATTTTGTTCAGACTGGTTATCTGAAAGGACAAGACTGAACAAGATTTTCATGCCACTTTTTTATAAAAAGAACAAAGTAATATCCTGAAGTGTTGATGGAGCTGTGCACTCAGTTCTCCTTGGCTTTAAAGGTGCCCTATTCTTTGTCTGCAGTGTGTGATATGGGAAGTGACTTCCCCTTTCTTAAACCTGCGTAAGGATCTTCGGGACTGATTTGACTTTATTTGATTTAGGGAAGCTGAGAACAGGAAATTTCTGGCACTTCCATTGTCCTTATCTTGCATCGTGATTATTAGCAAAGGGCACTACAGAACCACTTCATGCTGAGGAAACTCTTTGCAAAGGCCACTCATTTTGGGTCGTATAGACAAGGTCTCAAAACAGTTAAGTAGTTCTGTGGAAATGAACAAAGCTAGAGGGGAGGGCAGACTTGGCTTCCTCTATGTTTCCACAGATTTACCAGGAGTATACATCAAATACATAAAACATCCTGGCTTCTGAAGTAGGAAATCATGTTTATTCCTAGGTGGGGGTTACAACTCTTCATAAGGAGACAAACAGTTCCTTTTCTCACAAAACCTTTCAGCTAGCAATAGAAATGAAATAGACCTTAGCAGTTAAAGTGAGAACTTCTTCAGCCCTTAGTTATTATTTTTACACATATATTTTAAACCCAGTTCTAGTGTAGACATGCATTTCATATCTAGTTCTGACCATAGGAAATAATTTTGTCTGACATGGTGGATATGAAAACCACATTTCGCAGCTTACCTTCACTTCTGTCTCCTGCCAGTCAGCAGGAGCCCTCATGGGCCAGTCTGGTGGGACCGTGGGCAGGAACACCTCTGCTGCTTACAGCCTCTGGTGAAGCCAGCTTTATTTAGAGAAGTACCAAAGCCTAATGAAGCCCTTTACTCAGCACAGCTGATGCCACACCTGGAGAACTGTGAAGGCCCAGGTGTGAAGGCCAATGGCATGCTGGCCTGTCTCAGCAAGTGTGGCCAGGAGGACCAGGGCAGTGATCATCCCCCTGTACTCGGTACTGCTGAGTCCACACCCCAAATGCAGTGCTCAGTTCCGCATCCCTCACTACAAGAAGGACATTGAGGCGCTGGAGTGAACCAAGAGAAAGGAAATGGAGCTTGGGAAGGGTCTGGAGCAGAATTCTGATAAGGGAAATAAAGGTGTTTAGTCTGCAGAAGAGGAGTCTCAGGGGAGCCCTTACACTCTCTAAAACTACCTGAGGAGATTGTAGCCAGATAGGGGTTGGTAATAAATGACAGGAGAAGGGGAAATTGCCTCAAGCTGAGCCGGGGGAGATTGAGATTGGATAATTAGGAAAAATATGTTCGCTGAAAGGGTTGTCAAGCTGTGGAACAGGCTGTGTGGGGAAGTGGTGGTGTCACCATGCGTGGAGGCATGCATATACAACCCATTTGCTTTTGCAGTTTAGATGTGGCACTTGGATACATGTTCTAGTGGTGGGCTCGGCAGTGCTGGGTTAGCGGTTGGACTCGATGATCTTTAACCCCTAAGGGTCCTTTCTAAGCTGCACGACTCCGCGACTGTGCGTGAATCCCAGCGCAGGGACCGGGATCAGGAGCACTCCAAGGCGGTGCCGCAGTGCATCCTCTGTGCCACCAGGCGGCGGCAGCGAGGGCG
>NW_005054304.1:1387413-1395414 GCF_000277835.1 Geospiza fortis | reverse complement strand
GATCCCCAGCCTCTGGATAGCCGTGCGCTCAGCGGATCCCGGTGATCCCCAGCCTCTGGATCGCCCTGCGCTCACCGGATCCCGGTGATCCACAGCCTCTGGATCGCCCTGCGCTCACCGGATCCTTGTGATCCGCGGCCTCTGGATCGCCCTGCGCTCAGCGGATCGCGGTGATCCACAGCCTCTGGATCGCCCTGCGCTCACCGGATCCCGGTGATCCCCAGCCTCTGGACTGCCCTGCGCTCATCCCGCTGGGAGATCTGCGCTACTGCGGGAACTGATGCGGAGAGGTCGTGCCAGCACCCGGCGCGGGACATTAAATCACGGCTGACGGTGTTTCATCGCCCCCTCCGGGCAGGAAAAGCTCCCAAGGCCACGAGAGGAGGGGAAAGGAATGAAGCGCCTTGAGGCGCAGGTTTCACGTGGTCACATGACTCAAGTACACGATCGGTACTTTTGCTGGACATCTTCATGGGAAATAAATACAAACGCGTACATCCTGGTCTCTGAGGAGGAAATATGCTGGGTTTTGTCCCAGTTAACAAGCTCCCAATAAAATTTACTCTGAGGCACTGGGGAGACCCTGCAGGAAAGCACCCTCCAAGCTATTCCATTCCTTCAGCAAGGCAGACCATGTTACAGTGTTGAAGGCAGTTCTTACCCGGCAATTACTCTGAGATACTTAAACCAACTTACTGTTACCATCTTGGTCCCTCTCCCAGTTAAGGAGTTGGAAAAACTCCCATTTTTGCTAGAACTTTTTTCCCCATGCACAGATGGAAACACTATGCAGAGGTTTTGCCATGGAGGAGTTTGCTGAGAGTGGGTTATCCTGGGAACCCAGATACCTGAACTACTCCTGCCTGCAGTCATCACCCTGTGGGTTTCCCTCAGAGACCAAACTGAAGCAGGGAATTTAAAATGTGTTTTCCAATTATTGGCTCCTGTGACACTGTGCAGACAATCCCTATGAGTGCTGCTGATGGAGCAAACCACAGCCCTGAGCAGACACAGGACACAACAGCAAAGATCTCATCTGTCACCCACAGGCTGCAGAGTCTCAGCAGGACTTGGCCGGTACTCGTGCTTTGTGCTCTTCTTCTTCATGGAGCTGGCACTCACAGTGTCTTTTCAAGGAAAGGGAAATACTTGCTAATATGAATCAGTGCAGTAGGAATTGCAATGCTGCTTCTTTAACTGGCATGAGAGTCATGTTTCGTGATTTATTTCTGTACCAGAGGCCAAGGTTATATTTAACGTGCCCTTTGTATGCTTGCTGGATTGAGGCAGGCAGAAGAGCAGACACAGGTCTCAGAAGAGCTGCTAATTTCAGAGCTGGTCCTGATGATGAGCACCAGGACACAAACGTAATTTTGTCAGTATTTACAGATATATTGCATTTCCAATGGAGCAGGTGATTACTGCCCTGTGCAGATGTGGACACAAAGGAATAACTGTGTGGGGAGACAGATTTTTGCCCATGTAATGATTTGAGGAAAGGGCATTAGAATAACTTTGCAGCTCACCTGCCATCTCACCCCCAGCTTTTGCTGTTGCCCAAGATGTCTATGAGTATTTTGGTAGGAAAGGACATGATGAAAAGCCACTGTGGTCCTGCATTTGTAATTCTGTGTCATGGTCAATCCCAGCCAGCACTTCAGTCCCACAAAGCCACTTAGTCACTCCTCTTCCCTGGTTAAAGGGGGAGAGAACCATAAAAGTGAGAAAACTCATGGGTTAAGAGAAAGACCTATTGCTTTAATAGGTAAAGCAAAAGCTCCACACACAAGCAAAGGGAAAGTAGGAATTCAGTCACTACTTCCCATGGGCAGGTGTTCAGCCACCCCCAGTAGAGCAGATGACTTGGGAAGACAAACACCGTCACTCTGAATGTGCTTCCCTTCTGCCTTTCGCCCTCACCTTTACATGCTGAGCATGACTCCATATATGTTATGGGATATCCCTTGGGTCACTTAGGGTTGGCTGTCCTGGCTGTGTCCCCTCCCAGCTCCCTGTGCACCCCCAGCCCCCTGCTGGGGCAGAATGAGAGGCAGAAAAGGCCTTGGCTCTGTGTAAGCCCTGTCAGCAATAGCAAAAACATCCCTGTGTTATCAACACTGTTTCCAGCACAAAACCAAAACACAATTCATGCCAGCTACTAGGAGAAAAGTAACTACCCCAGCCAAAACCAGCACAGACTGGCTCCATGAGAGAGCCCAGTTATTAAAAAGGAGGCACAAGGAGGCCCCCTAACCACAATGTCCTCCTAACCAATCCTTTTCCTTTAGCACCCAAGAGAGACACAATCAAAAGTCCTCATTGTCACCCAGCAAGGCTGCAAAAAAAACCAAATGGGTTTTATTTATTTACCTCAAAATCTCCACAGCATTATACTCATTCCAGATAAACACCTACGCAGCATGACAGACAGGTTTTCTTGGTGTCAGGCAATTAAACCTTCATCAAGGCATAAATCGAAACACCAGGTGACAAACATCAAACATTGCTGGAGGTTATGTTTGCCTGATTCTTTTCTACAGCTTACTAACCATATCTTTCTGGAATATGCTCTTTTAGATTTGTCAGAGGGTAACACAGAACTTGAATTCAGGTATATGGATGAGAGGTAAAATACTGGAAATAACATTGTGAACATTTGTTAAAGCTGCTTGTGCCCTTCATTTATTGGCTGCTATATTAACTTGAACCCGTGTCATGTTATGGAGAAATATGCACAGATATGAAGCTGTCAGATGTGTCCCAGCTAATTGTGTTGGACTCCAAAGAGCCTGAGGGTCTGTCCTGTCAGCTGGATTGTGCACTTGTAACTGATACCCACCTGCCCAACTTATACATGCTGGGAAGGTGCCCAGCGAGGAGCTGGGGCATCTGCCAGGTCACTAATTTCTGACTGTCACACGCTGAGGTCTGTGAAATTCGACTTTGCTGTGCTACACAATTACTTAAATGCATTACCTGCACTTTGAGGCAAACAAATCAAATTTGCTGCAGCTGCTGTACACTGTGTTGTACCGGGCATTGTGCCTTTTCTTTATTCCAGCCTTACACCATCAAAGCTGTCATTGAAAGAAGATGTAAAATGGAAGGCAACAAACTGTCTGCATTAAGTGTCATTTTACTGTGCAGGTCATGCTGGATGGAGTCCTGTTTATCTTCTCTTTGTTGCTCAAAGTCAGATATTTTAGAAAGGAGAATATTTTGCATGGCTTATCAAATATTTTGAACATAGTTCATGCAAAGATCAAGTGTTCCTATGTGGTCAGTAAGCGATAAGCCATGTTTAAAATGCATCAGTTAAAAGACAATCTAACAGTGCTGCTTTTCCAAAGGATAATGCAGAATTCAGAACATGCTGAACTCAGAAACAGGTACATCATGACTGCTGTGGGATGTGGAGGCCAAGAAAAAAGTGACAAGGTGCCTGTGGAGAAGAGGAGGTATAAATCTTGCAGGAACAACAACGCCACTCACCTTTCACAGGATATTAATGCTGACCCTAAGACCTGGCCTTGACTCCCCTGAAATGAAGAACCAGGGCCTGTGTCTCTCCGTGTCTCTTCTGTGCCAGAGTGCTGCTTTTCAGCCCCTGCAGAGATACCTTGCAGAACAGCTGGGTTTCCTCCTCAGCTTACAGGCACTGTGTGTGGAAAGGATCCTCCACTCCAGCTCTGCAGTTTGGGCCCAGATGTAAAGCAGCATTTTGGAAAAGATGCACTCTAGCATCTCATTGGCTGCTCACACTGCGATTTAGGGTTAACAGCTGTTAAGACAGAAGCAGCACGTACATGTTTTTGTTTGTCACAAGGGCATTTAAAACCAGACCTTGTAAATCTGCAAACAACAGTGGTGTTGGCAACACACTGTGCTCTGTGCAAGGGAGAACTCAGGCCAGCCATAGCTAGAGCATGATGATCACAGGGAGGAAGGGAATGGGGCCAGGGAAGGGAGAGATTCAATAATTAGATGTGCTCTCACAAAGCATTTTGGCTGGTTCTGTGTTACAGGAAAAACCTTTTGCTTTGCGGCACCAAGCATAAAACATGTTTTCGCTTATTTCAATACATTGGAAAAACAGCCATTTCTCAGTGGTGTAGAAAAAGATGAGAACTTAAATACAGACTGGGAGCAACTGAAACCCAAAATGAGAGAGAGGAACAAAATCGTGCATGGATGCAACTGTGCAAAGTGACTCACCTGAAAGGCAAAAGGCTGAACAGCTCACAAGAGTCTCAAGGAGCAGAGACCAAAGGCACGTGGAGTCAGGACCCATGAGAACCTGTGAGGGAGCACTTCTGTTTGCTGAGATTTTCCCATCTGATGGGATAACCTTACATGTTTTCATTCAGGACTACAGCTGGGCCAGGCTTGCCCAGGGTTAGAATACAGTAGGTGACAGACTGAAACAGGATGTGCCTACCTGCTCAAAATTACCATTCCCTTAACTGGGTGAAAAAAACAGGTAGGCTCTGCCACCTCCTGCCACAGTAAAGGCAAGAATTAAGGCCATACTTCATTTTTGTTTTCATCAATATTTACTTTTATTTCTTTCAAAACAATTCTTTTAAAAATAGCCTTCTGAATTACCCTCCACCTGGTTTTGGAAACATTCAAATAACATTCCTAAATATCATCCTAGGCAGCTAATCCTGCTCAGGTGGATTAAGCACAGTGTGACATTTAACAGTGTAACTATCATACCTCCTCTCTGTGAACAAAACTAAATGTAAATATTACTTCTTTCCTCTCTCTGTATTAAGTTGTTCTGAGAATGAAGCAGGTATTTCCCTCAAATGCTGACAATAAAATTTGTGTTATTCAATCAGCACAAATGTAGAGTTTTGGAATAATCAGAAATGGAAGAAGATGACAGGAGCAGATATTCTGCAAGTGCAGAATCACAGCACCCCAGATTCCCAGTGCCTGTAATAGGCCTTTACAAAAAGTAGATGGCAAAGCAGCTCAGATCACACACAGAGAATGTTTCTACATGACATTGTCATGCCAAACCCAAAGATTACACACAGCTGAAGCTTCCATTCAATGCTGGACATGATTTTGAATGCATCCATTTTCCTGTGGACCCAGTGCCATCCATGCAAAGTCAAAATTTGGAGGATTCTCTGAAATCTCCATAAGCTATGGGTCAGGATCTGCAAGTTCCCAGGCTCACTTGTAAACACAAGATTTCATGAAATTGTTTACATTTCAAAATGATGCTTGACTATTTCATTTTGCATGTGGGCTCTGTTTTTTCTGGTTTTATATAAACATGTAATTTAATTTGAATATTGCTTCAGTTTTGGTCTTACAGAAGGGGCATGGATTTATAGCACTGAATGCTGATTATCCTATTCTTATTTGGTCTTAAGATAAAGCAGTGACCCTTTCCATAACAGCAGGCAGTGATTGGAGTAACAACTGGTAAGTAAAGATGAGTACGAAATAAAAAGGAACAGGAAATAAAAACTGCTAGTAAGTACAATAATGCCACAGACTGGGTCACACATGAGCTGTCTTCTGCATGGTTTCCCCTTTGAGGAACTTGTGCTGATTTCTGCCTTCAAACCCATAAATACAAAGAAGCAACTGCTTTCAGAAAGCACTCTCCTTTTCTGTGTCAGTTCTAGAAACTCTTGAGAATTCCAGAAAGAAAAACATGGCAAAGCAAGAAGCTACTCCTACACATCAGGCTTACCTAAAGAAACAAGTATGAGAATCTCTTAAAGAATGCTTGCCAGCAATTACCTCACCTCACCAGCCCTATTTTCCAAATCTGGCCCCAGAGACCCCAGCACTGCTGGGGCATCCAATGAGGCTCCCTCCCACAGGGCTGATGACGAGCACCAGGCAAGTGCCCTCCATTCGGATCACTTTAGCACATTTCCTCTGAGCAGCATTTGTTTTCTTGAAGATGCTCAGATCAGTTCTGCTAAAGCTGCCTTAAATCCCAGATATCTACAGCAAATAAGGAAGCCAATCCAAATCAGAATGAATAGATAACTGGAAAGCTTTGGAGAAGAGCAGGAGATACTCTTTATGTTAATGATGCCTCCAGGATTCTCCATCATTAATGGCTTTACATTCTTATTGATCATAAATGCTGAATATGGGGTTGAAGGATAAATTATGTGGTGCTCCAGACAGTTCAGATGTAAAAAAAAAAACAAAAACAAAACAATGCAGGCTGTGCAGGTAAGAGCTGTGCTTGCTTTCTCTTTTAATGGGGAACCACAAGTCACAAGAATTGTCTTGTGGTGGTGGGTGAAGCGTAGGCAAATGAGAAATAAACCCCCCCATTCCTCAGGGCTGTTGGATAACGCAGCCAATGTGAGCATGGACAGCTCCTCCGCCCCTCTGGAAGCCTATGCCAGCTCAGAGGTGTGTCCTTGCTCGTCTGGAAAAAAGCCTGGCAGGCAGCAAGCTTCCCTCTGAGCTCCGGGCTGTTGGGCAGTGAGGAACTGCGCATGACCCAGCAGTGCTGGAAACGAGGGCCTTTAATATTGCAAGGCTGATCCGAGTCCAGCAGCATACTTAATAGCATGGATTGATCTCTAAAGAGGAGTGGTTGCCAAGGAAACCACTTAAAAGCCTGCTTTAAAATATTTGCTGCATATTCAAAAGCCACAATCATTTCCTGCTGTCAAATTACAACAGCTCTTCAAAAATAATTTGGAATATTCTTTAATCATCAAGGCAGAAATAGCCACGAGGTTCTTCTCAGCAGGCAGATGACTGAATTCTGATCTGAAATATTATCTTTGTAAAACCAAAGCTGTGACACTGAAACAAAATCAGCTGTGCTGCTGTGCAACCATCCCAAAAATCAGATGTTTCAATTTCATATACAAATAATGCAAAGTTATCATGCATGGCATCCTCATATTTTGAAGTATCACAACTTCTAACTTAGTTATCATGCATGGCATCCTCATATTTTGAAGTATCACAACTTCTAACTTATGATACTTCCTAATAGAATCATACAATCATTTAGGTTGGAAAAGTTCAAGGAGAAATTCAATTTACACAGCTAACATGCTGTAATTGGAGAATGCCAAAGGCACAATGTGAAGGGCTAGGAACATTCTGTTCTAACTCACTTTTCCCTGCATTTAAGACGACATCATCTTCACAAGAGGGACAAAAAGCTCAGCCAAAACTTTTTTTTGTCTGTTTCCAAATAAACTGCTTGAATACTCCAAAGCCATTTAAGTCAGGATAAACAATTCAACCATTTTCTTTTACTTTAGGAAACTCAGTGTTGGGTTAGTTAACTTTCTTGTAGTAGTTCTCAGTGCTGTGGTTTGTATTAGTAGCTGGAGTGGTGTCGAGAACACAGCAGTGGTTTGGCTACTGCTGAGCAGTGCTGGTACTGCTCACTGAGGAGGGGGAGTGACAGTGGCTTCACTAGGTGGCTGCTCAGGGTCAACCCACCACACCAGGGTTCACCAAGGAATGAAGGCTGACTTTGATTTTAATGACAACAGCCAATCCTCTAGGCATGCTCTTGATCTGACCTTCCCAACGCAGTGTTTTGATACAGGAGTTTATTTTCCATCTTCACCAGGACAGAATCAAGCCGTGTCATCTGAATTGAGAGGAATCCTGTGGGAACCAATGTACATCTGACTCCCGCCTTCCCTGCAAGTGAGAGCTGGTTCAGAGCCTGCAGTTTGATCTGGGCAGTCCTGGGAATGTGCTTAAGCTACACCATGCCCTTCTGTTTCAGAATGCCTTCTGTCTCTGCGTAAACCATGAGTCCCAAATGAAGTAGAAACTTATTGAGTAGGATAACCAGAGGAAGACTACCATATCCCAAAGTCTGAGCACAGAAGGTGTGTCACATCACCCATAAAAGTATAGACTATGAGCTTGAGAATTAAGTGCTGCACATCATTTGAGCAGTGTCATAACCAATATTTTTTATTTCTTGTTACTAAACAGAATGCCTATTAGCCTGCTTAGTCATGTTTCAGTGTT